>NC_141541.1:9700000-9877500 GCF_021556685.1 Rattus norvegicus | reverse complement strand
GAGACTGATTGCACAATCCTATACCCCAGGTTCAGAGGTGGTCAGACAGGAGGACTGTAATATCAAGACTTTCCTGGGCGATGAAGTGACACTAAGGCTACCCAGAGAATTCTATGAGGTCCTGCCTCAAAAGAAAGAGTGCTTGCCTAGCATAGACAAGGCCCAGGCATAACCATTACTACCTTGAAAAAAAAAAGAAATTCTAGTTCTTTTCCTGTACAATATCACTAACATTTTATGGTACCAGTGGGAGAATATTTTGGTTTTAGCTCAAAGGAGGGCGTCTCCTTTTCTGTGTTTACTCCTTATTCGCTGTTCCCCTTCTCAACCTCTAGAACGAAGGAGCCCCAGGTTTGTGTTTTCAAGTTCTAAAGGCAGATAATACCAGCTGAAATATCAAACCCAATTTCCTTTTCTCTGTGATCCAAGGAGGTGGTTCGACCTCAGTGGAATGACAAACAATTAGACCAGCACATTTATTCAGTACTAGACAGTGGTGACTTGGCAGGGTTAAATGAAAGGTATGAGTCCCTCTGCCTTCGGGCTGTTTTATACATGAGACTAGGAAATGGAACCAGAACCAACAGGGGAGAGAAAAATGATGTTTACTTTGTCACAAACATCAAGTAGAACACTGCCTCGAATGCTCTGGCAAGGTTAGTTATTTCTGTAACCAAAGGCATTCTTTACAAACTGACACTCTGTCTATGGGGTAGATTTTTATAGATTTCTGAAATACATTGGGCTGAGTGGGAGGGGAGAGTTCAAGGGCAGAATATTTGTTAGGTGTTTCCAAGGCCTTTAGTCCAATCCTCAGTACTTTAAAAATTAATTATCCAAACATATAAAATTCAGATTAGACATATGGAATAAATGCTCTCTTCATGGTGACTTTGAGGACACCTCAAAGCATCAATAAATAATGTTAGCGCTGTAGCCTCTGTCCTTGAAGAATCTGAGTCAACATGTCTTGGGTGGCACCATGAAGCTGCATTTCATAATGACGCCCATAAAATTATTGATTCAGCTAAAGGAGTATTTGTGCAGTAAGGGAATTGCTTATTCCCATAAACAACTTTTCCTTGTGTTTGCTGTTATGTCACTCCTAACTCTGGAAATCAGGGACTGATTGAGAGTCAAGATAGGTTCACCATGGAAGTGAATGTTTTTCAGAACTAGCAGTTGATTAGAGCTAGTTAAACATTCTTGAACAAGTGCCATGTAGTTAGGGCTCCAGAGGGCTCCCTGAATAGCCTTCAAAAGCAGCGGTATATGCCTTACGAAGACACAGGAAGGTTAGCAATTTAAGAAAAAAAAACCACAAAATGAATATGCTTCAGATTTACATCCCAATCTTCTGTTTCAGTGTTTCCAGGGAAGACACACCAAGAAGCAAGGCACTGCAGAGGTTGCTGGTACTGAGAAATTTTTGGGCAAAGTTGGGCGTTTTTGATTCTGTGTCTGATGTAAGGTGTAAAATGTTTTCTGCTAGGTCTATTTTACCTCCTTTCAGGTTGACCTACTGGAGACCTAAGCAATGTCTTAACTAAAACCAATGCCATCTTTGAAATGAGCCCTGAGGAGGTTCCATTCCAGTCTCACAGATCTGGATTAGGTGCATCTGGGTAACACCAGGTTCCCTGCATCTCTAGCATCCCTCCTCTATTGTGAGTGCTAAATATGTAAAATCTATGACCTAAGCCAGGAGCAGAACACCATGACAGAAGTTTAGTGATCTAACTAAACAGGGTTCAGCACTATCTTGTGTTGTGTGGAAACAGCCTGGGCTCAGAGCCTGGAAACACCTTTGAAGTTACAGAGTGAGAAACAGGCCATGTCTTGACTGACCACCTTCAGAAGTATGCAACACCAACCCTAGAAGATTTATTAGCAAAACCTAGTAAAAAATCTTATCAAATCAAGCAAGGACAGAGCAGGAGTTTGACCATGTTATTTTTTGTACTGGAGTTACACATATTCTTTCCCTAAGATTATATATACCAGCCGCATGATAAACATACCATATTACCAATTTTGAAGTGTTAGAATTATTACTTTTACTTAAATGTTTGTATAAACATTCCTTTCCCTTGTCCTTTCATTATTTTTCCCCAAACTTACAATGAAATGTACTCAGATATGTCTCAGATATGCCACACTATACTGTGATTTATCCTCTTTTGTGACATTTACCTCTTCAACCTGCCAGTTGCCCAGGTGCCTAGGTGATATGATCAGAATGAACATTATCAGTTGCAGAAAACAGATGCAACTACAGATAATTATATTAACTGAATAAATTTCAGAAGGCAAATTCCACATTTTTCATTTCTGGTTTTTTGATCTCATATAGACATGCAACATCATATGAACAGAAAACATGACAGTAGAAGCAGCTGTCACAGGAACAAAGAGAACCAACTGGTGGCATGGGTATGAGAAGGGGAGAGAAGGGTAGGAGAATATGCTCGACAGGCAGTGTCTGTTTAAGCAAGCCAACACTGAATGAATCGAATTGGACTGGCTCACAAAACGCTGGCTGTTCACAGCAGCTCTCTGGTCCCAACACTGGCAGTCCTGAACAAAATCAACACTGACAGCTGCCAGAAAAGCACAGCAGTTGATCACATGGACAAAACTAGTATGAACCAAAAACCAGAAAGCTCAGTTTGTCTGCATTATTGCCTAGCCATGCAGTCCCTGGCATGTGATCCACACACAGTTCCTGACTTTGGTTTCTTCCACTATAAAATCAGGATTTACGTGCTAAGGAATAGGAAGCTGGCCTAGATATATTACTTTCTATTTCTATTGTGTGTTATGTATGGGTGCTTTTGTGCATGTGCATCTGTGTGCACTGACATATACGAATGTGCACATGGAGGTCAGAGATTGATGCCAGATATCTATCTTTCTCTATTACTTTTGAACTAATTTCTTTTCACTTTAAATTTTTTGAGGTGGAGTTTCTTGTCATTCTGGTGGATCACTGAATTGGCCATACCTGCTGACCAACGATCCCAGAGATCCTCTGGTTTATGATTCCCCAGCATTGGGATTACAGGTATGTGCTATCATGTCTGGCTTTTTAACTACTTGGTCACTATCTATACTCAGGTCCTGATGCTTTTGAAGCAAGCTTTTACCGAGTCATTTTCTAGGCCATAGATATTTTTTATAAGGTCTCTAAACTATGCTATATTGTTTACAGTCATATGCAAAAAACAACTTGGACAAAACACACAACTTCATTTGAAAATGTTGGGACAAACAGATATGATATTGGGCTGGCAATACTTAAAAGACATGAATGAATTAAGAATATCACACCGCAGATATTCTTTTTTTTTTTTTTTGGTTCTTTTTTTCGGAGCTGGGAACCGAACCCAGGGCCTTGCGCTTCCTAGGCAAGCGCTCTACCACTGAGCTAAATCCCCAACCCCCACCGCAGATATTCTTACTGTGAACACTTGTACTTACTGATGAAGAACATGCGAGAATCTGTTTCTTACCTTTAGACTTCCGTTCATGGTATGACCTGCCTCTATAACGAGGGGTGTCCATGTACAAATTCTCCAGATCATCTTGCCAAGACGCTGGATTGAAGTACTTAAGCAGATCTTCTACAGTATCGAATTCTGCAATAGCTTTGTCCAGGGCATCGGCAGTGAGAGTGGAGTCCATTACTGATGGAGAGTGATAGGACACCCCCTAAGAGTGACATACAGCTCAGTGTACTTTCATAGGGTCTACTGCTGTGAATATAACATTCACACAACCATACAGAAGGAACACAGATGGTTTCAGAGGATGGCACATCATGTTGTCATGCCATGGCAATCTGTCACTGAATTGTCATATTATTAACCAGTGTATAACTTTCATTCTTTTATATAGCATATACTTTTATGAAAGTCAAAGCCAACAAGACCCTGCAACTTTCAGTTTACCTTAGTTTTGATAATTTCAAGAGACAGACTTAGTATGAATATAAATTTGACATCTGATTTCTTGGTTCCTTGTTCCACATCTTTCATATCTCAACTAATAAGAGTGAGAATTACAATTCTGATCTCCTTTCAGGAATTTCTGATGATACAATCTGTGCTCCCATGCTAGGCTTCTATGCTCCCTCTTCCACAGTACTCCCATTGCAGATGCTGTGTGAGGTAAAGCTCTGCAGACATTCTCATAAAATCTGGCACTTTAACCAGCTTATTTACTCACCACAAGGATAATTAGCCTGAAACAGACTCTCTTAACTTAAGAGTGCAAGGTTCACATGGGGAGCATATTAAAAGGAAAAATAAAAATACTGCTACAGCTTAGGTGCAATCCCATTGTCATTACCAGTTTCAGAATGTTGTTGAAACAAGAAACACTGTACCACTGAAAGGCCAGGAAAGGATTATGTGTTTGCCATGGAAATAAAACATGCTTAAGCATTTACTCCACTAACCTTTGTACAATCTTGAGGTAAATGAGCCATGAGTCAAACATCTCTGTGAAAATTCATGATCCATTAACAGGCAAATAGAGAGAACACAGCCTCAAATGATCATCTAAACATCCTTAAAGACACTATAAAACGAATAAGATCTCCCCTCTGGTTAATATTTTCTTTCACTAAATGGAAGTGGGAATTAATGAAAAGTTTCCTTCTTAAACCTGACCTGCAGTTTTATATTATAGTATTATAGAAACAATACATGCTGCAGAACTCCCAGTGGCAAACTAATGCTTGCACTTTCCTGTTGTTGCTCCCTTGTCCACCACTACTCTCCATGGGCGTGTGGATGACTCCACCATACCTCACTTGTAGACAACTGCACTTGACTTGGTAAAATTATTGAGTCCAACAAAATCATCTACCACTGGTAAAATGTAGACTCTGTTTCATTTATGGTTTCTAGGAGAAAGGGAAGGGAATGTGGGAATTGGAGAGTGTGTTGAGGATGGAAGACAGATTGATGACTTTGTTCACTTTTAGTTAACCCTGTCAAAATAATCACACATTCTCTCCCCAGCATGGTGAGAGGCCACTCGGGTATATACAAGTCATTACTTATCTGGTCTCTCAGTATTTGTCATGCATGACTTGCAGAGGGATTTGTTAATCTTCTGGGCCAACATAAAGATACACTCTGCACTCACTTTGCTGTGATAATGCAACTCCATCCAGGGGCTGGCATGCTGAATCATTCAGCGCTTTTTTAAAAATTAAGCTTTTTACATTTATTTATTATTTTCTGACTGAGTGTTTGCATTGTATGCATGTATGTATGTGTACCACATACATACCTGGTGTCTACAAAGGTCAAAGAGGGTGTCAAGTTTCCTGGAACTGGAGCTATGGATGATTGTAAACCACCACAGTGGGTACAGGCAAGTAAACCTGGATTCTCTGCAAGAGCAGCAATTGCTCTTAAGTCCTGAACTGTCTAGCCCTTCTTCTTTCAGTGCGTGCGTGCGTGCGTGTGTGACATTAACTGAACCCTGGTGGACACACATGCTTGCCTCTTCTACCTCTCTCTTGACAAGTATATTTCACGAAAATGCCTCCTATAAGTCAGTACTATAATTACAAGTCTCCACTGAAACTGTGTGTATAACTTATAATTAGTCCCTCCATTTCCTCTATTCCAGGTGGCTCATATTCAATACACAATTAGCTTTATATCACGATGTGGGTCTGATAGCCTCCAAATCAAAATGAGTTGACCAAAGTTATGAGATTGGCAGCGTTTAAAAGCTTTGAAATAAAAGGAAGAACAGCAGTCAAGGCATTCACACACAAGTAAAAGCTTCTTGCTATAGCTCTGGGAAAGTGGCTCTAAGTATTCTCAGATGGCTCTCAACAATGCCTGGATTGCCAGTGTGTACCCAGACATTACTATCAGAACAAGCTTTTAAGGGTCCTCGGCCCCTGGAATGGAGGCAGGGTGTGATGAAGAGATACAAGCTCCTCTAACACTGAGCTGGAGAGAAAATTCAAACCACAGGTAAAATTGAAACTGTCCCTCTGTGTGAGATTTCATGGTTGTTCTTCAGGTTCCATTTAGGGCAGTTGGCAGACACAGGAAGATAGTTAAGGACACACTTATGTGTCACTAAGTGAGCTAATAAGCGTAGGATAATATTTGTTTTTGAAGTAAGTATTTTAAAAATTTCTGAAAGAGAGCCCCTTAAGTGCACCTCCTCCAGCTATCCCATGTGTTTGGTTGCATTGTGCTTTTGTTATCTATTTATAAAGTAAAATTAAAATGTTAAAGCACAATTTTAATTGAATTAAAATTTCCACAAAGCATGCCTACTGCATAAAACCTAACATATAAACTTCTTTGAGTAAAACAAATTATGGCCAACATACAAATTGATAGTTTGTCTGGTGGTCCTTCATACTAAACTGAACAGATCTTAAGAACAAGTGCAGTTTTAAAACAGAGAGGAAAGGGCAACAAAGGAGAAGGGTGAAAGAGAGGAGTGAGAGAAAATACAAGCAAAGCACACAATGTATATATAATATACATCCCTGAAACATATCCTTTCTGTATGCTAATGAAAACTAATGGGATCAACAAATGGAAAACCTGATTCTCATGCTCTTCCAATACGGGTAAAGCCTTAGAACTCAAACCAGAGGTAAATATGGACCAGGCTGAACTTTGCCAAATATTCCAAAGGGATAAGCCAATATTCCCCTTGTTTAAAAGCCTGGATGATGCATAATTATGTAAACGGTTTGGTTCTGTACTTAGAGCAGGAATAATCAGACCACCCCGAACCACCATGAGTATAATAGAAAAGACGATGAAGTGTCCTTCTGGCTACAGCCCTGGTGTATACTGTGTCATTACCACTGGCCCAATACCTGTCCTACCCTTCTCCTGAGCCTGAGGAAAGCCTCAGTGTTGCCCGACTCCTTTTTATAGTTTCTACCCGATAGAGCTTGCCTACACTGAGCTAAGCACTGAACTGTGACACACCGACCATCACCGCCAATCCTCAGTACTCTTTCCCTACATAGTTCCCTAATGTAATATTTGTTTTAATTTTTAGACAATTTAATATATGCACATAATGTAGTTCCATTGAGAATGCTAATTTATTTTTATATCTCTCATCATCCCCTTTCTTCTTCTATCCCTATTTCCCCAACACTTTTCCTCCCATTCTCATGGCCTCTTAAAAAGGCAAAAACCAAAATGAAATACCCTTAGTGCCACATGTATATGCTCAGGTGTAGAACAATTCACTCTATGGGTGCCCCTCAGGAGTCTTGTCTCTGAAGAGAACTAACTCCTCATTCTCCAGAAGCCACCAATTGATCCTCAGCTAGGGCGAGGCTTCATGAGCTTTCCCACCATGGGGGGATTTTTTATGCCTTGATCTTCTGCACGTGTAATCACAGCTGCTGTAAGTTAATGTTTGTAATTATCTCCTCATGTCTGGAATGTGCTGTCTTTCTCCAGATGTCTACTGCCTCTGGCCCTTAGGATCTTTTTACTTCCTCTTCTTCAGTGATCCTAAGCCTTGGGGCAGAGGGTGTGAATATAAATTGACTGACCACCCTGGGGGATCTTAAGAGGCACAGACTTCAGGCTTGCTGAAACCTTGGCATAGAAGGAATTAAAAACATTCCCTTGGTAAGAAAAAAAAATAGTATTGGCTTAAAATAAGGAACACTGATTCAGCCCCATGGCCTCATGTTAGAATCACAGATACTTGTTCATCATGCTTGAACCTCGCTAAGAAGAACTTGATTTTATTATCTTCTTTTTTATTGCTGCATAAGTTCCACATGCAGCTCTGGTGAAGGCAAGATCTCTGCTTTGCATGCATAGCAGATAAGGTGACAGGTTCCTGAGAAATGACTAAATTTGGAGGAATAAAATGAGAACCATTTTACAGTCGCAGGGTAAGCTATGCTCTGTGGTAATCAGAATCCTGTGCATGGCTGATTTTCACTTAAGTTATCATACTGTAAATAGGGAGATTTTCCCAGACTGGAAAGACCCTTGAAACTGTATATGTTAAAAAGGAGCCAACCAGGGGTGTTCCTGAAAGAAATGAAGGAACTTAAACTGCCTGCAATTTGGCTTGCAGTCAAGCCTTGGTTCTTAATGCAGTTGAGGTCCCTCTGAGGCTGACCTGGGCTTCTCCAGCAATTTTGTTCACTGGCAATAGAATAATAAATTACTCACAGAGAAAGAACTTGTGACTGATTCCCAGTTGATCTCTGAGGCTGCTTCAGGTTGGAAATCTTCCTGGAAAGTAAAGACACATCCATGAGTCAGTCATCGCTCTGTTCAATTCGCTGTGCCCATGTGGCAGCGTCTCAGCATCTCCATCTTGTTCTAAATATGTGACAACAGAAACAGGGCTGCATTCTCAGCAAACATGTCACCCTTGCTTCAAGGCATCTGTATACAAGAACTCCTCTCACTCCTTATCTTGTAAATATGGGTGAAATTGAAACTGTAAAGACAAAAGTTCAAATTTAACTTGGCCATCTATTGGTGTGTGTGTGTGACGTCAGGTGATCTTCTCAGCCTCTAACCCTTCTGTTCTTCATCTGGAATGGGCTGAGCTGTTTAAATTGCAGAGCTGTTTCATGAATTGAACATACTAATTATGCAATTATCACTGGCATTTAATAAGTGATTAATATAGAGAAAGAATAAATATTGTCGTTATTGATATGTGCTTGGTTTAAAGTAGGTTCTAAACCAAGTTCAATGCTGCCTGCTGAGTCAGTGTTTAACACCAATGATCTTTTCAAAGATTAACCTCAGAAGGCTGTCCCGAACTCCATTAACAAATGTCAGGAAGAGTGTTAAGGGGAAGATCATTAGGGGGACTGGTAAAAGACAGACAGTACAGAGCTGGCCAAAGAAAGATATCTGTGACAAGTCTAAAAGATTTTTGATAGACACTGCCCTCACAGAAAGAATTATACTGAAAGGCAAAAGTATCTTTAGTTTACATGCTACTTTCACATTAACTAGTCCAGCACCAGTAAATTAAACACATATGCACAGACACACAAAGGCACATACAGACACAAACAGACACACACAGAGACATATAGGCACACATAGGTACAGACACACATGCATGTATGCACAACAGGAAGGAGAGCTGACTCTACCATTTCTACATGGCACAGAAGCTTCTTGTATCTGCTAAAGTAAATTATTCAGGTAATTTCTTTCAGTCTGAGTTGAGTTTGAGGTGTCTTGTGATGATACTAAGACATAGTCAGTGACTCAAGTCTGAAAGCTTATTTGCCAAAGTATGCTTACTGAGTGAGAGCTGAGAATCAGGTCTAATTTCATTTGCATGATGAGAGTCTGAAAGTGTATCTTTTGATTGGTAACGATGACATTAGTTTGTGTATAAATATTGGCACTGAAGGAAAAGTCAGCTGTTCACCTACAGAGAACTGAATCACACATGGGTTGGAGAAAGCAACTGGCTATTGACCATTACTCTAAAGCAACATCAGTGAATAAAGAGAAACAGGTTCGGTGCATAGAGGGAGCAGAAATGACAAGTTGTAGAGTGATACATTCAAACCATGTGAAGACTGGCCTTCACAGGAGCTTCTTGGAAGATTAGTAGGTAGCACTGGTAGAGAGACAATGGTTTATCTAAGAACATCCCCAGGTATGTGAGTACGCGTTTATTACTAGAACCACTACTCCAAACTGAATCCTTAACAAAGAAACAAGTGTTACTTAGCTCAAAGTTTTGGATACTGAAAAGTCCCAAATTGGGCAGCCTTATTCATTAGTCGTCTGGCAAGGGTCTAAGGCAGATACCTCACAGTGACAGTCCATGTGAGAGGCAGAGATCACACATTAAGACAGGAAGCCCAAAAGATAGACTACATGAGTTGATACCCAAGTGGCCTTAACACTGCCCCCCAGAAACATGCTTCTCAACATGTGAGCTCCTGAGCTTGCACTCAAGCTATAGGCAAATCACAGTACCAGGGAAGATACTATCATGAGCAATTTGGAGATCATACAGTTTTATTTCAGCTGTTAATGTAGCATTTGTTAATTTTCTACAACGTTAGAGTGTAGTCTCTAAGGTGAGGTTGAGCCACCAGCGAATAAGACATTTCTTTCCTCAAGGAGTCTGAAACCATTAAACTCATCAGAATTCTCTGGTATCACATAGAGTCAGATAACTGCTTCTGAGATGGGATGAGAATATTTTCATGTCCAAAAGAAGACGTTTTGACTGGAATTTTGCATGGTAAGTAGGTGAGTTTGTACAAAAATTCATGAGTTGTTCTGAGCATGGTATGTTTGAGGTACTCACACAGCACACATGTAAAAATAGTCAGCGAGAATTTTCCTGTAGACTATGAGACCTCATGAGACACTTGAACTTGACACACAGATCTGGGAAGTTGCCACACAAAATCAATACCAAAATCAAGTGATGGATTATGGGAATGATGTAAAATCCAGAAAGACTCTTTTGAAGTCTCAGACCTAGAAAGAGTTTTAGAATTTTTCAGCCCCATTTTCTTACTGTGAACAACTGATAAATAACAAATGGCTTATATATAACCCAATCTCAGGAGACACATGGCAAGCTCCGGGATGTAGATACCTTGGGGTGAAGCTACAGTCATAAGTAGAAGCCGTGACGTGTTGTTTTGTCACAGAATGTTTGGAGGGGTGCCCACAGTTTTAGTCACCACAAAAGCAGAAAAAGAATAACGGACATCTGGGATGTCACTCATAAACTCCATGATCTCAGTCCCCCAGCTCCCACCTCTCCCCTACCTACCTACATACATAGGCATTTTGTTGGGCAGGGAGATTGCTCAGTGGGTAAATACACACATGACAGAACTTACAAAATAGCAATTACGGCAATCTGCATCTAATTCCAGAGCTCAAAGGAAGAGGTGGGAAGAGGAGGCAGGAGAATCCTGTGGAAGCTCAAGGGCCAGCTAGCCTGGTATACTTATCACTGAACAAGAGACTGTCTACACCTAGGTGGAACACAGGACTGATACCAGCGGTTGTACATATGAACAGTGACACTTGCTCAACTATACTCATACACATAAATGCACACAATAGAAACCCACACAATTTCACACACAAGTACACACACACTTACTCTTGCATCTCACAGAGATGGGAGGGAGAAAAGAGAAAAGAGAGAGAGAGAGAGAGAGAGAGAGAGAGGGAGGAGAGAATATGTAAGATGCCTTTTCAAAGTGTACATTTCATATATAAGTACTTAGTTATATGTTACACAAAGAATTTTGAGCTTATTTACTGTCTGGGTTACAGAATTCCAGTCAGAAACTTTAATAGTAACAAATGATAAATGAATTCATTGCATTCCAGATAAAATCCAACTTCATCTTCTCTTAGTTACATAAATATGAGATGTTTAAGGGAAGCCAAGTTCTTGTCATTTTTTATAAGTGACATATTTAAAATGAACTTATAAAAGGGAACAGCATCCTTTATGACAATGAGTTTCTGAGGTTTTAGATCTAAAAGAAGAATCTTGTCCTAAGATGAATGGATGGTGTGTGTGTGTGTGTGTGTGTGTGTGTTGTCCTGTGTGCTGTGGTGTGTGCACATGTGTAATATAATTTGTAAATATACATCCTGTGTGATAAGTTTTCATCTCCCTGACTATCCTGCTTGATAGAGCAGTCATGTTTCAATGGTAATGAGCAGGGTGCTGGAATTACAGAAAATCCTTCCAATCTTTTTCTAAAGCTACTCCATGGCTGTTTTCTATTACACGTGGTGCCCGTGTCCACTATGTCCTCAAGGACCTCCTTAGGGTCTTTCAGATAGCTTCAAGCTTCTTTGCCTTTTTATCAGACACTGTTCCCTCTATCTGGAAGTATTTTCATCAAATATTCCTGGAACTGGCTCCTCAACAGTTGGTTGTCTGCTAAAATATCAGATCTTTAGAGAATATCACTGAGCGTCTCATGAAGGATGTCCTCACTCTAGGTCACTCTCTGTTTGCCTTTGTGCCTATCTATTTTCATCAAAGTTGTTATGAATGTCTGAAATGATTGATGTTTCATTTATTTGCTGATGATAATTAACTACAATGGCAGGGATTATGTTCTTTTATTTTTTATTTGACCTCAACTACTTAGCTGTGTCTTCACGACATACTCTGAGTGGTAGCTACCTCTATTCTATGACTTAAATATTAACATGATTAGTTTAGATGGCTTGTGTTTAAGCCCTAGTCTCATGAGAGACACAGTACTTTTTATGAGTGCTCTTAGCAGAGCAGTGCCCTCACAATTACTTGAAGTGATGCTAAAATACAACAAACAGTGAGTAGTCATTTGAAATGTGCCACAACATCCCAGTGTCTAAAGAATGTTTTTCTGCTCTTTGTTAAAACACACGCAAGCAAACACTTTAACAGCCATGTCCCATCCCAGGGAAGAGAGAACTATTTCCTAACAGGAAGGCTATGCATATTCAGATCCTGGTTTCTTTACCTTCTGCTCTGAACTGTGATATCCATCACAGAATGATTGGTTACTCTGTCCTTCCAGTTATGCAGGGCAACTCATGTGATGGTGAAGGTTACTTTAATGTACCTTATAAACATTATGTACATAGGGTGAGGATGACTTCTCTAGAGAGACAAAATCTTGAGCACAGAGAGCTGAATGGATCACCTAGCACCCCTCTCCCTCAAGTTTCAGAGTTAGAGGTCCAGCAGCTGTAACGTCTCTGTAGTGACTTGTTATTTTCAGCTCAAATAATATTCTAATATTATAAATCATTCTATAACCAGAGCATTGCAATCTTTATGCATTTATATCACTTAATATACTACTTTTCTTAGCTCATATTCTCATGCTTATGTGATATGTCCAAGTGGTGCTCACTCACTCATTGTCTGCCATTCATTCTTTGATTTTAAAAAGCAAGCACAAGTCATGGTAAAATGAGTTTGGTTATGTGGGTGAGAACTGTAGTGGAGGTATATAGAAATGAAATTAATGCATTACATGAAAATAGATAAATATTTTTTATCAATGCAGAGGGGAAGCAGTATTTCTTTAGAAAATTTATAGTTATATCTTATTATTTTTTCTGTGTGGATATGTGTATTTGTGTATATATGTGTTTGTGTATGCATGTGCTTGCGTATGTATGTGCATGTGGGTGTGGGGTGCACATACCCTGGTACCTGTGTGGTGGTCAGAGCACATCTTTAGAGAGTCGATGCTCTCCTTTTACCTCCTAGACCCAGGGATCAAACTCAAGTTATCAGACTGCCTTCTGGTTACAGGCGCCTTCTCACCAGCCCCAGAAGCAATATTTCTAAGTATAAAAGCTAATCTTGGAAAACATGAAAAATATACAGTGTGTCTGTTGAAAAGGAATAAATCCAAAAGACATCAGAACGAAATTACAAGTATAAAGGTAGATTGATGACCACACATGTGACAGATGTAACTGACTAGTAATATCTTTAAGCTAAAATGACGTCATAGATCCAAAGACATTAGAAGGCCATGGTTGATATCATGGAGTTTCACCAAAAAAATGTACAGGTGTCTAGCAAGCAGAAATACAATATATATTTACAAAGATACTGATATTAGTTAACTCTGAATGGTAAATGTTTTTTGTTTGTATATTACAAAATTTTCATAACAACCATCTAACTTTACTAAGAAAATTAATTTTTCTTTTGTTTTTGTTTTTTGAGACAATTTTTCTTTGAGTAGTCCTAGATATCCTAGAACTAGTTCTGTAGACAAGTTTGGCCTTGTCAAAATGATAAATGTTTAATATAGCAATGAAAAAGGAAAAATATTGATTGGAATATGCTTGATCATTTATCCTTAAGCTCTTATCTGCTATTAAATTATGTTCTGAAAGATGTCATCCATAGATTCCCTATTATAAGAAAATGGCCTTCTAATGAAAAACAACATTCACTATGTAAAGAAGAGAACTAAAGGGTTCTAGACTAGACCACAATGAACTGTATGCAATGGAAGACAATGTCTTGAAAAATCAGCTATACCTGGGGTCTCTATCTGAGGTTTCTATGTTTATGAGCACGTTTCTCCCCTACACACACACTCATGTTCTTATATTTCCAAAATCAATGCTTTCCATAGCTATCTTTGCTACTAAAAGCATAGACACAAGTGGGGGCTTCCATTGTTGGAAGGGGTTCCTTCAGATAACTTGCCCTTCTATATGGTTACTTTGGGTTCATCTGAGGGAGAAGGCAGACACTTACAATTCAACAAATGCCCCATTCACTCCTCCAGCAGACTGAGCTTCCCACAGACCTAATTACAGAGTCCCTTCAGTGAATGTCCAAAACAAATTCCTCTCTTATTCCTTGAGAGCAGAGCTGGGGATTCCTGGTTTAAAGTCAGTGGTTGCATGCTTATATTCCATATGTACTGTGGACCACCAACCCCACCTCATTTAGGACAGTGGGTCATTTTCATCCTAAGCTGTACCTGAGCACATGGGCCATGACCACTCCTTGCTAGAGGAATGTGTTTACTGTCACCACAAAATATATGCAGTTGCTTACAGTGTCTCAGAGCTTTCAGACAATCTTTAACTTAACAAGAAACATGGACTCCAGGAAAATTTCAGATGACATTTATTGGAGGACTTTTCACATGTGGCATGTGGAGAACTTTTCTTCTGTTTTCTCTTTTGCATTCACCCCTCAGAGTTAGAAAATAAATTTTTTTGCTAATCCTGTTTTTTCTTCTTCTTATTAGATCCACACTAAGGATTGTCAGAATCTATGAGACAGCAGCTAAGAAACACACTACCAACACTATCACTACAATGAATTCTCTGCCCATCCATGACACACTGTAATCTGCTCATGACCCAATGAGGTAAAATAAAAGTTGTTAAGTCTGGAACAGCGGAATAAGATCATACCACAGGGAAAATCTTTAGAACAAAGCCTTTTGTTCCTGCACCACTTGATTTTCAACTCTACATGTAGAGACGATGATACAGCAATGTGTGCAGGTGGGATAAAGCAAATGCTAAACACATAGAAACAATTAGACACTGATCCCACAGGCATACTTTGTTAGATCGTATGTCTGCTCCTAATCAGTAAACCACTTCTAAAAATATGGGAAGGAAGGTCAATTGTAACTGGCAAGAAGTATTTTTTTAATTTATTTTATTTTTACTTATGTTTCTGTGTCTCTGTATGTATATGTCCATGTGTACAGGTGCCATCAGAGTTCAGAAGAGGCTGCTGGATCCTGCAGGGGCTGAAGTTACCGGTGGTTGCAAACCACCTGACATGGCTTCTGGGAACCAAACTGAAGTCTTCTGCAGGAGCATCAAACACTCTTACCTGCTGATCCATCTTTCTATCCTTGAGCAAAAAACATTTAATAGAAGCATAGTAAAAGCCCAGAATGAATGATTAATCAGAACCAAGTAGTGCCTTTAAAAGGTAGAAAATGTCAGTTTGTTTTGGACTTTAACAGAAGTTGATTCTTAGAGTTATAGGAAACCTCACGTCACTAATTTGGAGGAAGTCATAGGGATAATATGTGAAATCCAGGTAAGATCATGGTGTGCTTATATACACAAAGGGGAGTACCTACCTAAATTGATTAAGTAAAAATTGACAACCAGTAAGTACTGTGTTCGTACCATGACTGGAAAGCATACTGGACAGAAGAGACAGATTTTTTTCAGGAAATCTCATTAATGTATACACTTACCATGTGATAGAACCTTTGAAGATATTATGCAGAAAACTGCAAACCAAATAATACAGCTTTGGCAGTTGTTTCTGTAATTTTTCCCTCTTGCAAAAAAAAAGTGTTTAGAGAAAACTTAGATCTCACCAAGGAAATGCTATCAGAGATCTTGCTACGATGTGTTGCTGAGAAGTTAGGTGTAGAAGAAAATGTGCAAAAATTCTTTTCTATAAAGACAAACCATTGGAGGGCTCCAGAGATTGCATAGATGTTAAGAGAACTAGCTGTTCTTCTACAGGACCTAGGTTGGATTTCTAGCACCATCATGGTGGTTTCCATCTGTGTGTAACTCATGTTGTAGGGATCTGACAGTCTTGACTAGCTTCTGTAGGCACCAGGTATATTCATGGTGCAAAGGCATACATGAAGGGAAAATACTTACATATATAGAATAAAAATTAATGAAAGCGTTAAAATAACTCTACCCAAGCAAGTGAAAGGCTGGTATGCCTTTGAACTTCAAATCTTTGAAGAAAGAAATTGAAGTAGTTATCAGAAGACAGAAAGTCTCCCATGATCATGGATCAGTAGGACTAACATAATAAAAATGGTCTTCCTACCAAAAGACATCTATAGATTCAATACATTTCCCATCAAATTCCCATACAACTTCCTCACAGATATTGTAAGGACATGGAAACACACACACACACACACACACACACACACACACACACACACGCATACACACCCAGTAGATAAAAACAATACCAAATAATAAATAACTGCTGGAGGTATGACCATCTCTGATTTTAAGTTATACTACAGAAGTATAGTAATAAAATGGCATAATACACAGTACAACAGAATCTCAAATAAAGAAAGAAAGAAAGAAAGAAAAAAAGGGTAAAGGTGCTGGTTAAAATTCATGTATGCATGCAGAAGAAAGCATATATGAATATACTTAACACCCTAAACGAAACATAACTCTAAGTGGATCTATGATCTCAACATGAAACTAGATACACTGAATCTGGTGGAAGAGAAAGGAAGGGTGGACTTGGCACAGAAGATAACTTTCTGAACAGAACACTAATAGCACAGGCACTAAGATCAACAATTAATGAATGGGACCTCATGAAACTGAAAAGCGAAGAACACTGTCAATGGTCAAAACTGCCCACAGGATGGAAAAAAAATTTTTTTACCAACTCTCTATCTGATAGAAGTCTAAAAAAGCCAATCAAGTAATCCATAATAAAACTATGGTACAAATCTAAATAGAGAATTTTTAGTAGAGGAATCTCAAATGGTCTCAATACCTAAATGTTCAGCATCCTTACGCATCAGGGCAATGTAAATCAAAGCTGCTTTGAGATTCCATCCTATAACTATCAGAATACCTAAGATCATATCGCAAGGGACAGTTCATCCTGATGAGGATGGGGAACATTCCTCCATTGCAGGTGGGAGTACAAACTTGTGTGACAGTTTCTCAGACAATGAGAATTGATCTACCTCAAGGTCTATGTATATCACTTTAGGGAATATACACAAAGGACCCATCACCCTACCACATGGATACTTGCTCAAACATGTTCATTGGTGCTCTATTCACAATAGTCAGAAATTGGTACCAACCTCAATGTCCTTCAATAGAAGAATGAATAAAAAAAGTGGTACACTTACACAATGGATTGAATATTAGACAATTGTTTAAAAATTACATAAAATGTGCAAGTAAATGGATTGAGCTACACAAAATAATGAAGGAACCAACGTCAAGAAAGATATAGTATGTGTTTGCTTATATGTGGATATTGGTTGTTAGGTAAATGATAACCAAACTACATTCTGTAGACTCAGAGAGGTTGAGTATAGAGGAAGGGATCAGGGGACACAGAGATATCCCTGGGAGAAGGAAATTGAAAAGATCTTATAGTGAGCTCAGGGTATAGTGGGAATGGGAGTGGGATGATCAAGAAGTCAGGGAAGATTGGATTGAAGTAGGGAATACACAGAGAGACATCTAGAATTGAGGGGTATTTGAGGAATATGAAAACCTAGTGTAGTGGAAAACTAAAATATGTGAAGGTAATCTTAATGAAGTTTTCACATAATGGGGGCGATGAAGTCCCATCTGGCAACTCTTGTCATCAAATGAAGCTTTCAGTACCAGGACTGAATCACATCCTATTTAGTTATCGGCCAAGAGGTCCTATGGAAATTCCCAAACAACCCAGGCTGTTGCCAAGATGATAGGTTGCCCTCCAAAAACTAACAGCAAGTCTCCTTTGGTGAAGACAACACCTACATAACTCATTGGACATGGAGGGAGCAAGTTGGTTCCTACATAGAAACTTCAACTCAAGTTCTACAGGAAGGTACTCTCTAGGCTACCAAAAATAAAACATAAACCCCAGCAAAGCCACAAACCCTTTGATCTACAATGCTATCTTACCTGCAAGATATGCCAGCACAATGGCTACACAAAACTGTGGGAGTAACCAACCAGAGTCTGATGTGACTCCAGGCCAACTGCAGTAGTAGATAACATACTGACACCGCTCTGATGACTAAGAACCAGAGACTAGAAAACACATATACCCAGGGAAAAACTAAATGCTAATGGTCTTTATTTAACTGTGCTAATGACTCCTAATTACTCCTGATATTCTGCTGCACTCATAGATCAGTGTTTTATTCCTCAGTCATCAGAGAAGCTTCTTCCTTCAGCAGATGTGGGAAATATAAAGATCCATAGTCAGACTTACATACACAGAGAGTGGCCTTGAAACACACAGCTCCAAATGGGATGTCTCCATCAAAGGTCCCCCACCCCCTTAGGACTGAAGGAACATCACAGATTAGGAGGTAGGAAGGGTGTAAGAGTCTGAGGGTATGGCGGACACCAGGACAATTCCCTCTAAAAGCAGCAGATTCCCTCTAAATCAATTGAACAAAGCTCATATGAACTCACAGAGTCTGAAGGAGCATGCAACCATATGGTGGCTCACAACTGTTTGTAATGGGAATCCAAAACCCTCTTCTGGTGTGTCTGAGGACAGAGACAGTGAACTCACATAAAATAAAGAAATAAACCTATTTTTAAAAAAGATAGAGACAAGGCAATAGGGAGACAGGATGATGCTAGGTTTGAGGAAGAGCCTGGTTTCTGAGAAGCTCCTCAGCTGTCTGAACCTAAGGCCAACTCCTGACTTTGATCTCTGCTGAACTTTCATTTGCAAGTAATCTTTTTGTTTAAGACAAACAAACCTAATTGGTTTATGCAAAGTATAGGCTTCCATAAATGCCTAAATGTATTTCCAAGAGAACATGAAGTATAGTTACAGGAACCTGAAAATGACTAGAAATTGTACTTTTGATATCATGCAGCTAATCTTAAATACGGTTTATAGAGCTAAGCTAAAGTGGAGGGCTGAGGGAATCATCCTATGACCTTAAGGAAATAATTCATTTCAAAAGCAGGAGAAGCAACACACGCCTAGCAATTCAGAGTTTAATTTCTTACATTATGAACAAATCCTGAAAAATTAACAAAAAAACCCATTCTGTTTATTTGCTTGTTGATTTATGTATAACTGTGTTTGAGGAAGGAAATACTGTTTCTTTTGTAAGGAAAGGTAGCATTAGAGATGAAGTTTGGGTCTTCATGCTAAGCAAGATCTCTACACCTGTGATCTATTCTTAACCTCAGAAAGTCTCATTTTTGTGATCAAAATTTTAAGTGTTTTTTATGACTTTGCTAAATTTAGCAAGAATTACTTAATTTCTTTCTGTTTGATTGCCATCCTATAAACAGATTATCTTTGTCCTAGCCCTAAGCTAGCAATGTTGTTAAAGCTATTATTAAAGAAGATGAAAATTATAATCAGTATGAAAATTAAGGCCATTTCGCCCAAATTCCTCAGCTAAAATAATTATCTTGAAAAACTCAGATCACTTCATTGGTAATTAAAATATGCAGGATCTGACTTGAGATAGAAAATAATGTTTGAAGTTTGAAAGAGAAAAACCACAGTGTATCAGCTATTCGTCTTATTGCTGGGACAAAATATCTGACAAAAGATACTCAATGGGGAGTTGATTTGTTTCATACTTGAAAGGTACACTCTGTTAGGGCAGACACAGAAATACAAGAATGTTTTTTCATGTTTTGCCTACTCAAGAAGCAGAGAGAAAGGAACGAGCATGCTCAGCTTGCCAAGCCTAGGATAGGGTGGATCTTTCCTCTTCAGTTAACAAAATGAATATGCCCAGAAGCTTGGTCAAGCTTCCCCAAACTGCAAGGTCATGGCTTTCATGGAGCTTTCCTCATGGCTACCATTTGCCTACAGACTTGGACTGAAAACCCTAAAGGGATAAACATAATTGCCTTGGCAGAAAGATCTTTGCTTATTTGGCATGCTATAAAGCATTGTACTGCTGTGGAAGGAGCTGGGATTTAATGTTGTCAAATCTTCCTGTGGCCCCTTTCAATGTGTGGGAGAAGGGGGAGAGAAGGGGGAAGAGAAGGGGGATGGGGACGGGAAGGGAGGGAGAAAGGCACATTTTATAGACCTTCTTGTATTTATCGAACTATGGATTTCCTAGAAAATTAATAGTAAACCTCAGCTACTTCAAATGATGATAGAAGAAAAATGTCAAGGAAAAAAATTTCATGCTGTTATTTTGATAAACTTTCTGACATGTCCAGAATCTTCCCAGGTAATCATAGAATTAGGAGCCATTCTTTGTTTTTTTAATCAAACCCTTAAGATGCATTTTTCCACTAATTCAGTCCTATCTCATCCCTCGGTAGGGTAGGGTACAGAATTACCTTCTTCTCCAAAGAGGAGTTAAGAAGTTTGCCTGATCAGAGGAAGCCAGAAATGAGGATTTCTTTAGTGCCTCATGAGGACTCCTCAGGTCAGCCTGCAGGAATCTGTTCAGTGGGATTACTATAAGCTATCTCACCGCCAGCAGGGATCACAAGCATGCTTGAATACAAATGACCATTGCTAGTTTTTTTTCCAGAGGATCTTTGAGAACACACAAAATAAAAGCAAACCCCTTGCCTTCAAAAAATTTGGAAGTTCAGATGTCCTGTGTGATTCACCTTGCAGAATAAGGACCTTAGAGACAGGTTTCTGTTGGAGGAAGAGATTTAAAAATCAGCCTGGTAAAATGTCAAATGGTGACATAACTTTCTAAATTAGATTTCACTTGGAAAAGGCACTGCTGGGCTTTGGAGAAGGGTCACTCCGAGCTCATGATTTCTGAATGACAAATGAGCAAGGGACACTTCCCCTCACTTCACAGTTAATGTGAGGATTAAAGAAGTTTAAATTCATTGTATTCTTCCCAAAACAAGTGCAGTGTTTATGTCTCCATGGGCCCTTAGAAGGTGACACTTTCAAGAGACAGGAACTGCCTGTTATAAATGCAACTCTCTTCTTTCTATTCCCAAATTGATCCCTGAGGAGTTACACTACTTCAATAGCCCAGTTTCTCAGTTATTCCATATTCTTGCTTTGAAATGAAGATGGCTTATAAATTAGGTGGTGTATGCTAAGTAGGTTCTTACTTGTAAAGGGGTAGATGAGCTTGTGGCATAAGTTGTCAACTTTGATGCATTATCATATTTCTTTTCTAAAATTGAAAAAGTCATTGGCCCAAGATTAGTAAAAATGGCCATCTTGCCAAAAGCAATCTACAGGTAATCCCCATCAAAATTCCCACTCAATTCTTCATAGAGTTAGAAAGAGCAATTTGCAAATTCATTTGGAATAACAAAAAACCCAGGATAGTGAAAACTATACTCAACAATAAAAGAATATCTGGGGGAATCACCATCCCTGATCTCAAGCAGGATTACAGAACAATAGTCATAAAAACTGTATAGTATTGGTACAGAGACAGGCAGGTAGATCAGTGGAATAGAATGGAAGACACAGAAATGAACCCACACACCTATGGTCACTTGATCTTTGACAAAGGAGCTAAAAACATCCAGTGAAAAAAAGATAGCATTTTCAACAAGTAGTGTTGGTTCAACTGGATGTCAGCATGTAAAAGAATGCAAATTGACCCATTCTTATTACCCTGTACAAAGCTTAAGTCCAAGTAGATCAAGGACTTCCACATAAAACCAGATACACTCAAACTAATAGAAGAAAAATGGAGAAGAGCCTTGAGCACATGGGCACTGGGGAAAATTTCCTGAACAAAACATTAATGGCTAATGCTTTAAGATCAAGAATCGACAAATGGTACCTCATAAAACTGGAAAGCTTCTGTATGACAAAGGACACTGTCAATAGGACAAAACGGCAACCAGGAGATGGGGAAAAGATCTTTACCAATCCTACATCTGATAGAGGGCTAACATTCAATATATACAAAGAACTCAAGAAGTTAGACTCCAGAGAACCAAATAAGTCTATTAAAAAATGGGGCACAGAGCTAAAAAGTCATTCTCAGCTGAGGAATATCAAATGGCTGAAAAGCACCTAAAGAAATGTTCAATATTTTTGTCATCAAATCAAAACAACCCTGAGATTTTACCTCACACTAGTCAGAATGGCTAAGATCAAAACTTCACATGTCAACAGATGCTGGTGAGGATGTGGAGAAAGAGGAATATTCCTCCATTGTTAGTGGGATTGCAAAATAGTACAACCACTCTGGAAATCAGCCCAGAGGTTCCTCAGAAAAGTTGACATTACACTACCTGAGGACCCAGCTATACCTCCCCTGAGCATATACCCAAATGATGCTCCAACATACAACAAAGACACATGCTCCACTATGTTCATAGCAGCCTTATTTATGACAGCCAGAGCTGGAAAGAACCCAGATGCCTTTCAATAGAGAAATGGATATGGAAAATGTGGTATATTTACACAATGGAGTACTACTCAGCTATCAAAAACAATGACTTTATGAAATTCATTGATAAATGGATGGAACTAGAAAATATCATCCTGAGTGAGGTAACACAATCACAAAAATACACACATAGTATGCACTCACTGATAAGTGGAGATTACCCCAAAACCTCGAATTACCCAAGATATAATCCACAGACCAAATGAAGCTCAAGAAGGATGACCAAAGTGCGGATGCTTCAGTCCTTCTTAATGGGGGGAACAAAAATATTCATAGGAGAGGATATAGAGACAAAGTTTAGAGCAGATACTAAAGGAACAGCCATTCAGAGCCTGCCCCACATGTGGCCCTATGTGTGTGTGTGTGTGTGTGTGTGTGTGTGTGTGTGTGTGTGTGTATCTCCACCAAATAGATAAGATTGATAAAGCTAAGAAGTACATGCTGACAGGAACTGGATATAGATGTCTCCTGAGAGACACAGTCAGAACATGTCAAATATAGAGGTGAATGCTAGCAACAAACTCTTGAACTGAGAAGAGGGTCCCCATTAGAGGAGTCAGAGAAAGGATTGAAAGAGCTGAAGGAGCTTGCAACCCCATAAGAACAACAATATCAACTAACCAGAGCTCCCAGGGACTAAAGCACTACTCAAAGAGTACACATGTACAGACCCATGGCTCCAGTTGCATATGTAGCAGAGGATGGCCTTGTTGGGCACCAATGGGAGGAGAAGCCCTTGGTCTTGCCAAGGCTGGACCTACCAGTGAAGGGGAATGTCATGGTTGGGAGGCAAGAAGGGGGATGGTTGGGAGGGGGGACACCCTTAGGTAGGTAGGGAAGGTGGATTGCATAGGGGGCTTATAGACGCTAAACTGGGAAAGGAAATAACATTTGAAATGTAAATTAAAAATATCCAATAAAAGACAAAAAAAGTCTGCTGGTTATTTCATCTAGTTCTATAATGACCCAATATATTATTATATAACATAGAAATTGAGATTTTCTTTTTCTTTTCTTTTCTTTTCCATGTGGAAAGGTTTAATGAGAGAACAAGAGTAGAAGAGAGGAAGAATAGAGGCTAACCCTGAGCACATGGAGGGAAATGGGTGGGGGAAGGGGAAAGAAGGGATAGGGACAAAGGGGAAGTGGACAAGAGAGCAGAGAAGAGCAAGAGCAAAAGTGAGATTTTCTAAAAGCTTCTAAAATTCTCTATACAAGCTGGATACAGCACAGTCACAGATACATTGGAAACAATAGCGCAGCTCTATTTAGATTTACTGAATGCTCATGTGCCAGCACTAGGCAGGAACCCACACAGTCTCTTTGCAGGCTTTTTCACAAGGGAAAAGAAAGTTGCCACTATTTTCTGGTCTCCTTTACACCTTTCAGTAGCCTACCTCCTCCTTTCAGCAGCCTACCTCCTCCTTTCAGCAAGCGGGGTCCCTACTTCCTGCCAGGGATTTCCCCAGGCTAGGGTATTGCCTAGTAAACTAAACGGAGAGAGTTGGGTGGTTACACTGTTTATTAGCTATAATGGCTATGTATATGAAAAAGACTATTTTTATGCAGCCTTTAAAACACGAGTTTATTCAGGTTAGAGGGAATGGTCACTTTACAAATTGTTGATAGAATGTAAAATTAAAAAGGGCCTGTCAGTTCCCAAGCTACTAGCTTATACACGAGTTTGATCTCTTCTTAGACTCAGTCATCCTTTATCCCAAAAATTTTGGTTGAAATATTTCTACAGTGGCGTCTGTTAATTTTGATTTTTAACGCAGAGATCAAGTATTTGCAATTTGTTGTTGGAGGAGTCTACATCATTTAGAAAACTTTCAATAACAAATCTTGTGCTGCTCTTTGTCTTCATTCTATGATTCTCATACTTCAACCTGTGCCCTCCCTGTGAAGTGTTCCAGGTTTTCAGGCTTGAACCCCTGCAGTACAAGTGCTCACCAGTGTTATCACTGGCTGCAGCTTGGAAAACATTTCATGGTCTTTCTATTGCTCATTTCTTGGTAGCCTTACAGTTTTCAAAGATCTCCTTTTAATATGGGCTCATAAATGCTTTAACCTACCTTACAGCCCATCACCTACCAGAGGTAGTGGAAAAGAAAGGTTATTAGGATACGGGAGAAGTGGACCTGTAGAAATTGTTCTTTGGAGTAAATCCCATCTGCCTTGTCAGGAGATCAGCAGTTTTGTTTATAGCATTCAGCAGCAGCAGCAGCAGCAGCAGCAGCAGCAGCAGCAGCAGCAGCAGCAGCAGCAGCAGCAGCAGCAGCAGCTCAATCCCCTTGAAAACACTTTGTGAGTATGCCAGCAGTCCAGTTCAGGAGTACTGTGATAGCAAACATGAATCAGCAGCAGTGGCATGACCTAGCAGAAATAGCTAGGCCTCCACTGAGCATGGATCAGTAGGAGTGATTGTGTCAAGAGAAGTTCTTTGCCATGCCTCTCTCAATGAAGTGAAGATCAGTGAAGACTGGAGACTAAGATGTGTGGTAAAGCTAGCTATGCAAGCAAGTCACTGTCACTGTCCATTGAGTCCAATTTATATCCCCTCTAAACATCATGTGTCCTCCATCAGTCCTGCCTCACCTTGGGCCTTGCCAGTTTTATCTTAGCAAAATTCCATGCAAGTCTGTATCAGCTGACATCATTCTCCCAGTCAACCTGAGTCTGTGGAAGCAGCAAGAAGCCACCAGAATATCACTAGAAGCTTTTTGGTGCATTTTTCTCTCATGGAGCTTAACTATGCAATGTAAGGTAGACCAATAGATGAGTGTCATTAGTGAAGAATCCTTCATCATGTGTCCTTTCACCTGTGTCTGCTTTTGCAAAGCATCGGACCCAGCTGACTCTCCAAAGAAAACACGAGTTTCTAGTTCATTTCTCTGCTACAATGATAGTCCTTCCTCAATGGAATGGTCCTTCATGTTGTATCTCCAAAGAAAGAAGAGAATAACCTAAGGCTAACTAACCATAGCAGGAGTGAGACACACACGACCAGTCACATCTCCCTAACAAGGACATAGCTAATTCAAGAGAGCCAGGATCCATTCATGCCCTCCTGCCTTAGTCCAGATGACTTTTACTCTAGTACATGTTTTAAGAAAATGATGTCCTTTAAATAAAGAACATCACACATTTTTTCTTCTCACTGGGCCTACTTAGAATTTACTTGAGATCAGGGTATTGAAACTCTTGTCTAGCACAAAATGATACCATAGGCCTTCTTTGACACTTAATATTAATTGTCAAACGGATGAGATCAGAATTATAGGTTTCTGGACGTGCTTCTAGGGTTAATTCTGATTAGGTTAACTGAGATAGGAAGACATTTCACTGTGGGAGGCACCATTCCCTGGTCCTCGAATATACTAGATATAATATAGCCTAAGGAGGAGAAAGAGAGCAGACTGCAAGCATTTACCTCCCTCTGTTTTCTGACCGTTAGAGGTAATGTACCCAGCTAACTCAAGCTTGTGCTGTTGTGATTTCCCTGCCCTAACAGACTGTGTGTCCTGACCTGTGAGTCAAAATAATTTCTTCCACTCTCCCTCACTCCCTCTTTCCCTCCCTCCTCTCCTCTCCCTTCTTTCTCCCATCCTCACTCCTCCCCTTCCTTCCTGCCTTTCTTCCTTTATTAGTTGGTTTTCTCAGAGTATTTTAGTCTCAGGAACAAAAAATTAAGACATGTTGCTACACCGGCAGTGAAGTGTACTCCCATTCTCTCTGTATCTGATATCTGAGAAGCCACAGGAAATAACCTGCCCATTCAAATGACTCTAGTCAGTGTCTTGAAATTATAATAAGCATGTAGAGTATCACCATTTGATATACTCCTTTTTAAAAAAAAAATCAAAGAGAATGTTAGGACCTTTCTGCTTCAAAGTCCTACAAAGTGTTTCGAGTCTTCATTACCATCAGAAGTGATCAATAATGTCATTCCTTATTTCCAGCTACAAAAGATCTATTTTAAAAGGCATTCAATCGGCGCTTGATTATATTTGAATTTGATGCCAAGTTTCCCAATTCTGTGAAGTCTGCTATCTTAATGCAGTGCTTATGTGTAGAAAAGTTCAATTGAAAACTCTTCTTCAAGAGGAGACAGACTCTTACTAAGGAGTTCTGGCTGGGCAGAGGCCACACTGGGAAGCACACACTAGTTTATTGGATGGTATCACATCTTAATGTGAAATTCATGCCTTTGAGAGGTCTTTGGTGAACTGCTGACAGTACGACCACCAGGCATGGAAGAGGCTTCGTCAGTAATAGAAATACCTTCACTGTGTAAAGTGAAAAGGCTTGGTGCGTCAACAAGTTCTTGCCAGCCAGGTCAAGGGAACAAAAGCTCCCTGCTTAACAGCTGCTGAGGAACCCTCAGGGTCACAGCTGACTGGCTCAGCTTTTCTCTCCTAGACCCTGACTTAACAGGTTGACAGAACAGCATGAACTGCTTTAGCACTTGTTTCCAGAGCCAGCAGAAAAAAAATAGGTGCTCTCTTTCATATTTCTCCACGAAGTTGGGAGAAAAGAATAAAAGTCACATTTAATATAGAAAAGCCAGAAACTTTAGCTCAGGCAAAAGCTGCCTAATTAGAATCACTTCATCTTGAGGTCTGTTAAGATGTTTCCCTGAGTAATGAAAGGCAGGATAACATACAGAAAAGTAAGGGAAAAAGACAGCTTGTAACAAAACAATACTGTATTTAAACACAGTGTCTACAGATGTTGAATGAGGGAAGCTGAAGACTAGAGATTTGCTGTAGCTGTATCCCTCAAATAGCTGTAGTCAAGGCCTACAGTTATATTTACTGTGTGTGTGTGTGTGTGTGTGTGTGTGTGTGTGTGTGTGTATGTGTGTGTACATAAATAGATATGATTTTAACAGCAAAAACAAAAGAAAAGAACAAAAGAAAAGCATCCCCAATAATCCTGTGTGGATCATGGCAGATGGGATATTTTTTTAAGAGCAAATCTAACAACAAAAAGCCTTAAATTTTTATAGGAGATAAGAATAGAAGGTAGCTGACATCTCTGCCTCAGGAGAACAGTGTGTTATCTGCTGCCCTCGCTTTCGTTTAGTGGTGGAATCAGAAGCTGAGGATTTACTATAAATGGTAAAGAATATTGCTTTTGGGAGATGTTTTATCCTGAACTTCATATTCTCTTAAAAATAAACAGCAAACTTGATATTGGAATTTTGAAAGAGCTGGAGTGATTTCGATCTAGAATCTATTAAGTATATTAGCATCTAAACAAGCCACATGAACCCAGTGTTATTTCTGAGAGGAAATATTTTGTTTCGTAATGCCTTGTAAATGCCTAAATCTTTGCAGACATAACTCAGGTATTTCTCAGCTGTCAGAGACTGCTGAAGCTTTATTCCTGTAAAAGGTTTTACTCTCTCTTTTTTA
This sequence comes from Rattus norvegicus, assembly GCF_021556685.1. Taxonomy (NCBI): domain Eukaryota; kingdom Metazoa; phylum Chordata; class Mammalia; order Rodentia; family Muridae; genus Rattus; species Rattus norvegicus. Next base: position 9,849,444 of record NC_141541.1, on the reverse strand, counting down.
AAAGATTTATTCATTTATTATATATAAGTACACTGTAGCTGTCTTCAGATACACCAGAAGAGGGCATCGGATCTCTTTACAGATGGTTGTGAGCCACCATGTGGTTGCTGGGAATTGAACTCAGGACCTCTTGAAGAGCAGTCGGTGCTCTTAACCGGTGAGCCATCTCTCCAGCCCTAAAGGTTTTACTCTCATTGGAAAGTAAGATTTCTTTCTGCTCCAAAGGAAATGTGAGGATTGGGTGCCTCCATTCACCTTACAAACCTCTTAGATTTCTAGTACCCGAAAGTCAGAGGACTTGAATATAAAAGTGAGAAAGTGATTGTGACTCAAGAGCAGTCAATATCATCTATTGCTTCTATATCCAACTATTGTAGTTGATGCGGATTATGGTGGTTTGAGAGAAAAATGTCCATTATAGGTAAAACTGGTTGAACACTTGGTCCTCAGTTGGTGGCATTATTAGTGGAGATTATGGAACCTTCAGGAGCTGGCACCTTGCTGGAATAAAAATCAAAGGTAATGGGCTATAAGGGTTTATAGCTTTGCACACAACTCTACTTTTTGCTCTAGGTGCCATGCCATGCTTTCCGCATCATGATGGACTTTATCAGAAGCCAAAGCTAAACCCTTTCATTTGTAAGTTTCTTTTGACCATATTGTTTTATCACAGAAACAGAAGAGTACACAATACAGACAAACCTACCTCTTATCATTTTCCCCAAACTCAGGCCTCTTAACTTGTTTGGTGAGGGTTTAACCACTTCTTGGATTGGTTCATTGTACTTGATTTAAATTTGAATTCATTCTTTACCCCACAGCAGTGTCCCTCTTGGGTCTATTCTTTTATAACATGGCTCATTAAGATTTGTAACGGGCCATTGGGGGCTCAAAGAGACTAAACCACCAACCAGAGAGCCTGCATGGGTCTGACCTAGGCTCAAGTTATAAATATTACATTTGTGCAACTTGGCCTTCTTGCAGGACTCCTTACTGTGACAGCAGAAGCTCTTTTGCCTGCTTTTGGAACTCTTTCTCTCTAGTGAGTTGCCTTGTCAAGCCTTAATAGAAGAGGATAGTCTTATTGCAACTTGACTTGCCATGGCTTGTTGATATGCACTGGAGGCTGGGCCTTTTCTGAAAATAAACCAAAGAAGATATGAATGGGGGAGGAAGGGGAAGCAGTGGGGGAAAGAGCTGGGAGAGAGGAGGGAGAGGAAGCTGTAGTCAGGACATAAAATAAAAAAAAATTAAAAATCTTTAGCAGTACTTTTTAAACTGGCAATACCTCCTTCCACTCTTCTCTCACTTCCTTTTTTCCTTTTCATCTTCTTTCCATTGCTTTCTCCTTTTCTCTGTTTCTTTCTTTTCTTTTATTCACATATCTACTATAGATATGCTAAAGTGGGCATCTCTCTCTCTCTCTCTCTCTCTCTCTCTCTCTCTCTCTGTGTGTGTGTGTGTGTGTGTGTGTGTGTGTGTGTGTATCTGTGTGTGTGTGTGTTCAGTCTTTAAAATCAAATGTCCTGGGGGTTGTAAAAATGGATCAATTGGTCAAAGGAGCTTTCTGCCCAACCTCTGAGTTTGACACTCTGGATTCACATGTGGAAGGAGAGAATTGATTTCTACAAGTTGTCCTCTGACCTGGAAAGATGTGCTTTGATGTGTGCCCCTACCTACTTGATCCTGGACACATACGTAAATCTAAAAGGGTTGAGATTTTTGTCAGAAGATGTCAGTAACCACTGCAGCTCCTCTGTCAGTGAAATCCTCCAAGGTTTGTCAAATCCACTTACCATTTTTGGCCTAATACTTACCAGCTCAAAGGCTCTCTTCCTGACCATCTCCTCCTTTAGTTTTGTGATATTATCCTGAAGTACCTTTTCAGCTATTTCTTTTCCATGGTCACCTTTTTCTTGTAGTATCAAATGTCAACATTTCCCAAGATTCAGAAAGTCAATATTTAGCACCCAAGCAATGTGCTGAATTCCCTGGCTTCTTCATTTATTTATATACCAATGGTATCTGACTCCAGATTTCAGACCAGGAGAACTTGGTTAAGAACTTTCCCTCTGGCTTGTTCTTATTGGATGTGCCATCGGTACTTCAAGGTCAACATGCCGAAAATGTCACCTGCCAACTTATCCACAAACATTTCTCATTGTCCTGTGTTTCCTTTCCAAGAAAAATATCATGACTTTTATCTGACAGTGTCTTTGAAAGTTATGCACAAATATCTCCCAATTAATTAAAGAATTTTCGTATTCTTAGTCATTCAAAATGTATTCTCATAGCAGTTTCAGAGTTTATCAAGTCTTTTTTTTAATTTTTTTTATTAACTTGAGTATTTCTTATATACATTTCGAGTGTTATTCCCTTTCCCGGTATCCGGGCAAACATCCCCCTCCCCCCTCCCCTTCCTTATGGGTGTTCCTCTCCCAACCCTCCCCCCATTGCCGCCCTCCCCCCACCAGTCTAGTTCACTGGGGGTTCAGTCTTAGCAGAACCCAGGGCTTCCCCTTCCACTGGTGCTCTTACTAGGATATTCATTGCTACCTATGAGGTCAGAGTCCAGGGTCAGTCCATGTATAGTCTTTAGGTAGTGGCTTAGTCCCTGGAAGCTCTGGTTGCTTGGCATTGTTGTACATATGGGGTCTCGAGCCCCTTCAAGCTCTTCCAGTTCTTTCTCTGACTCCTTCAACGGGGGTCCTATTCTCAGTTCAGTGGTTTGCTGCTGGCATTTGCTTCTGTATTTGCTGTATTCGGGCTGTGTCTCTCAGGAGCGATCTACATCCGGTTCCTGTCAGCTTGCACTTCTTTGCTTCATCCATCTTGTCTAATTGGGTAGCTATATATTTATGGGCCACATGTGGGGCAGGCTCTGAATGGGTGTTCTTTTAGTCTCTGTTTTAATCTTTGCCTCTCTCTTCCCTGCCAAGGGTATTCTTGTTCCCCTTTTAAAGAAGGAGTGAAGCATTCACATTTTGATCATCCGTCCTGAGTTTCATTTGTTCTAGGCATCTAGGGTAATTCAAGCATTTGGGCTAATAGCCACTTATCAATGAGTGCATACCATGTATGTATTTCTGTGATTGGGTTAGCTCACTCAGGATGATGTTTTCCAGTTCCAACCATTTGCCTACGAATTTCATAAGGTCCTTGTTTTTGATAGCTGAGTAATATTCCATTGTGTAGATGTACCACATTTTCTGTATCCATTCCTCTGTTGAAGGGCATCTGGGTTCTTTCCAGCTTCTGGCTATTATAAATAAGGCTGCAATGAACATAGTGGAGCACGTGTTTTTTTTTTATATGTTGGGGCATCTTTTGGGTATATGCCCAAGAGAGGTATAGCTGGATCCTCAGGCAGTTCAATGTCCAATTTTCTGAGGATCCTCCAGACTGATTTCCAGAATGGTTGTACCAGTTTGCAATCCCACCAACAATGGAGGAGTGTTTCTCTTTCTCCACATCCTCGCCAGCATCTGTTGTCCCCTGAGTTTTTGTTCTTAGCCATTCTCACTGGTGTGAGGTGATCTCAGGGTTGTTTTGATTTGCATTTCCCTTATGACTAAAGATGTTGAACATTTCTTTAGGTGTTTCTCAGCCATTCAGCATTCCTCAGCTGTGAATTCTTTGTTTAGCTCTGCACCCCATTTTTTAATAGGGTTATTTGTTTCCCTGCGGTCTGACTTCTTGAGTTCTTTGTATATTTTGGATATAAGGCCTCTATCTGTTGTAGGATTGGTAAAGATCTTTTCCCAATCTGTTGGTTGCCGTTTTGTTCTAACCACAGTGTCCTTTGCCTTACAGAAGCTTTGCAGTTTTATGAGATCCCATTTGTCGATTCTTGATCTTAGAGCGTAAGCCATTGGTGTTTTGTTTAGGAAATTTTTTCCAGTGCCCATGTGTTCCAGATGCTTCCCTAGTATTTCTTCTATTAGTTTGAGTGTGTCTGGTTTGATGTGGAGGTCCTTGATCCGCTTGGACTTAAGCTTTGTACAGGGTGATAAGCATGGATCAATCTGCATTCTTCTACATGTTGACCTCCAGTTGAACCAGCACCATTTGCTGAAAATGCTATCTTTTTTCCATTGGATGGTTTTGGCTCCTTTGTCAAAAATCAAGTGACCATAGGTGTGTGGGTTCATTTCTGGGTCTTCAATTCTATTACATTGGTCTATCTGTCTGTCTCTGTACCAATACCATGCAGTTTTTATCACTATTGCTCTGTAATACTGCTTGAGTTCAGGGATAGTGATTCCCCCTGAAGTCCTTTTATTGTTGAGGATAGCTTTAGCTATCCTGGGTTTTTTGTTATTCCAGATGAATTTGCAAATTGTTCTGTCTAACTCTTTGAAGAATTGGATTGGTATTTTGATGGGGATTGCATTGAATCTGTAGATTGCTTTTGGTAAAATGGCCATTTTTACTATATTAATCCTGCCAATCCATGAGCATGGGAGATCTTTCCATCTTCTGAGGTCTTCTTCAATTTCTTTCTTCAGTGTCTTGAAGTTCTTATTGTACAAATCTTTTACTTGCTTGGTTAAAGTCACACCGAGGTACTTTATATTATTTGGGTCTATTATGAAGGGTGTCGTTTCCCTAATTTCTTTCTCGGCTTGTTTCTCTTTTGTGTAGAGGAAGGCTAATGATTTATTTGAGTTGATTTTATACCCAGCCACTTTGCTGAAGTTGTCTATCAGCTTTAGTAGTTCTCTGGTGGAACTTTTGGGATCACTTAAATATACTATCATATCATCTGCAAATAGTGATATTTTGACTTCTTCTTTTCCGATCTGTATCCCCTTGACCTCCTTTTGTTGTCTGATTGCTCTGGCTAGAACTTCAAGAACTATATTGAATAAGTAGGGAGAGATTGGGCAGCCTTGTCTAGTCCCTGATTTTAGTGGGATTGCTTCAAGTTTCTCTGCATTTAGTTTAATGTTAGCAACTGGTTTGCTGTATATGGCTTTTACTATGTTCAGGTATGGGCCTTAAATTCCTATTCTTTCCAGGACTTTTATCATGAAGGGGTGTTGAATTTTGTCAAATGCTTTCTCAGCATCTAATGAAATGATCATGTGGTTTTGTTCTTTCAGTTTGTTTATATAATGGATCCGGTTGATGGTTTTCTGTATATTAAACCATCCCTGCATGCCTCGGATGAAGCCTACTTGATCATGGTGGATGATTGTTTTGATGTGCTCTTGGATTCGGTTTGCCAGAATTTTATTGAGTATTTTTGCGTCGATATTCATAAGGGAAATTGGTCTGAAGTTCTTTTTCTTTATTGGGTCTTTGTGTGGTTTAGGTATAAGAGTAATTGTGACTTCATAGAAGGAATTTGGTAATGCTCCATCTGTTTCAATGTTGTGGAATAGTTTCGATAATAGTGGTATGAGGTCTGCTATTAAGGTCTCTAAGAATTCTGCACTAAACCTGTCTGGACCTGGGCTCTTTTTGGTTGGGAGACCTTTAATAACTGCTTCTATTTCCTTAGGAGTTATGGGGTTGTTTAACTGGTTTATCTGTTCCTGATTTAACTTCAGAACCTGGTATCTGTCTAGGAAATTGTCCATTTCCTGCAGATTTTCAAGTTTTGTTGAATATAGGTTTTTATAGTAAGATCTGATGATTTTTTGAATTTCCTCTGAATCTGTAGTTATGTCTCCCTTTTCATTTCTGATTTTGTTAATTTGGACACACTCTCTGTGTCCTCTCGTTAGTCTGGCTAAGGGTTTATCTATCTTGTTGATTTTCTCAAAGAACCAACTTTTGGTTCTGTTGATTCTTTCTATGGTCCTTTTTGTTTCTACTTGGTTGATTTCAGCTCTGAGTTTGATTATTTCCTGCCTTCTACTCCTCCTGGGTGTATTTGCTTCTTTTTGTTCTAGAGCTTTTAGGTGTGCTGTCAAGCTGCTGACACATGCTCTTTCCTGTTTCTTTCTGCAGGCACTCAGAGCTATGAGTTTTCCTCTTAGCACAGCTTTCATTGTGTCCCATAAGTTTGGGTGTGTTGTACCTTCATTTTCATTAAATTCTAAAAAGTTTTTAATTCCTTTCTTTATTTCTTCCTTGACTAGGTTATCATTGAGTAGAGCATTGTTCAATTTCCACGTATATGTGGGCATTCTTCCCTTTTTGTTATTGAAGACCAGTTTTAGGCTGTGGTGGTCCGATAGCACGCATGGGATTATTTCTATCTTTCTGTACCTTTTGAGGCCCGTTTTTTGACCAATTATATGGTCAATTTTGGAGAAACTACCATGAGGAACTGAGAAGTATGTATATCCTTTGGCTTTAGGATAGAATGTTCTATTAATATCTGTTAAGTTCATTTGGCTCATGACTTCTCATAGTCTGTCTACGTCTCTCTTTAATTTCTGTTTCCATGATCTGTCCATTGATGAGAGTGGGGTGTTGAAATCTCCTACTATTATTGTGTGAGGTGCAATGTGTGTTTTGAGGTTTAGTAAGGTTTCTTTTACATATGTAGGTGCCCTTGTATTTGGGGCATAATTATTTAGGATTGGGAATTCATCTTGGTGGATTTTTCCTTTGATGAATATGAAGTGTCCTTCCTTATCTTTTTTGATGACTTTTAGTTGGAAATTGATTTTATTTGATATTAGAATGGCTACTCCAGCTTGCTTCTTCCGACCATTTGCTTGGAAAGTTGTTTTCCAGCCTTTCACTCTGAGTTAGTGTCTGTCTTTGTCTCTGAGGTGTGTTTCCTGTAGGCAGCAGAATGCAGGGTCCTCGTTGCGTATCCAGTTTGTTAATCTATGTCTTTTTATTGGGGAGTTGAGGCCATTGATGTTGAGAGATATTAAGGAATAGTGATTATTGCTTCCTGTTATATTCATATTTGGATGTGAGGTTATGTTTGTGTGCTTTTCTTCTCTTTGTTTTTTTGCCAAGATGATTAGTTTCTTGCTTCTTCTAGGGTATAGCTTGCCTCCTTATGTTGGGCTTTACTATTTATTATCCTTTGTAGTGCTGGATTTGTAGAAAGATATTGTATAAATTTGGTTTTGTCATGGAATATCTTGGTTTCTCCATCTATGTTAATTGAGAGTTTTGCAGGATACAGTAACCTGGGTGGCATTTGTGTTCTCTTAGGGTCTGTATGACATCAGTCCAGGATCTTCTGGCCTTCATAGTTTCTGGCGAAAAGTCTGGTGTGATTCTGATAGGTCTGACTTTATATGTTACTTGACCTTTTTCCCTTACTGCTTTTAATATTCTTTCTTTATTTTGTGCGTTTGGTGTTTTGACTATTATGTGATGAGAAGTGTTTCTTTTCTGGTCCAATCTATTTGGAGTTCTGTAGGCTTCTTGTATGCCTATGGGTATCTCTTTTTTTAGGTTAGGGAAGTTTTCTTTTATGATTTTGTTGAAGATATTTCCTGGTCCTTTGAGCTGGGAGTCTTCACTCTCTTCTATACCTATTATCCTTAGGTTTGATCTTCTCATTGAGTCCTGGATTTCCTGTATGTTTTGGACCAGTAGATTTTTCCGCTTTACATTATCTTTGACAGTTGAGTCAATGATTTCTATGGAATCTTCTGCTTCTGAGATTCTCTCTTCCATCTCTTGTATTCTGTTGGTTAAGCTTGTATCTACAGCTCCTTGTCTCTTCTTTTGTTTTTCTATATCCAGGGTTGTTTCCATGTGTTCTTTCTTGATTGCTTCTATTTCCGTTTTTAATTCCTTCAACTGTTTGATTGTGTTTTCCTGGAATTCTTTCAGGGATTTTTGCGATTCCTCTCTGTAGGCTTCTATTTGTTTATTAATGTTTTCCTATGTTTCTCTAAGGGAGTTCTTCACATCTTTCTTGAAGTCCTCCTGCATCATGATCAAATATGATTTTGAAACTAGATCTTGCTTTTCTGGTGTGTTTGGATATTCCATGTATGTTTTGATGGGAGAATTGGGCTCCGATGTTGCCATGTAGTCTTGGTTTGTCTTGCTTGTGTTCCTGCGCTTGCCTCTCACCATCAGATTATCTCTAGTGTTACTTTGTTCTGCTATTTCTGACAGTGGCTAGACTGTCCTATAAGCCTATGTGTCAGGACTGCTGTAGTCCTGTTTTCCTGTTTTCTTTCAGCATGTTATAGGGACAGAGTGTTTTGCTTTCGGGCGTGTAGTTTTTCCTATCAACAGGTTTTCAGCTGTTCATCTTCTTTCCATTGCTTTCTCCTTTTCTCTGTTTGTTTCAGGGATTTTTGCGATTCTTTCAGGGATTTTTGCGATTCCTCTCTGTAGGCTTCTACTTGTTTATTAATGTTTTCCTGTGTTTCCCTAAGGGAGTTCTTCACTTCTTTCTTGAAGTCCTCCAGCATCATGATCAAATATGATTTTGAAACTAGATCTTGCTTTTCTGATGTGTTTGGATATTCCATGTTTGTTTTGGTGGGAGAATTGGGCTCCGATGATGCCATGTAGTATTGGTTTCTATTGCTTGGGTTCCTGCTCTTGCCTCTCGCCATCAGATTATCTCTAGTGTTACTTTGTTCTGCTATTTCTGACCGGGGCTAGACTGTCCTATAAGCCTGTGTGTCAGGAGTGCTGTAGACCTGTTTTCCTCTCTTTCAGTCAGTTATGGGGACAGAGTGTTCTGCTTTCGGGCGTGTAGTTTTTCCTCTCTACAGGTCTTCAGCTGTTCCTGTGGGCCTGTGTCTTGAGTTCACCAGGCAGCTTCCTTGCAGCAGAAAAGTTGGTCTTACCTGTGGTCCCGAGGCTCAAGTTCGCTTGTGGGGTGCTGCCCACGGGCTCTCTGCAGCGGCAGCAACCAGGAAGACCTGTGCTGCCCCTTCCGGGGGCTTCAGTGCACCAGGGTTCCAGATGGCCTTTGGTGTTTTCCTCTGGCGTCCGAGATGTGTGTGCAGAGAGCAGTCTCTTCTGGTTTCCCAGGCTTGTCTGCCTCTCTGAACGTTTAGCTCTCACTCCCACGGGATTTGGGTGCAGAGAACTGTTTATCCGGTCTGTTTCCTTCAGGTTCTGGCGGTGTCTCAGGCAGGGGTCCTGCCGCTCCTGGGCCCTCCCCCACGGGAGCCCAGAGGCCTTAGACAGTTTCCTCTTGGACCAGGGATGTGGGCAGAGGTGGGCAGTGTTGGTGGTCTCTTCCGCTCTGCAGCCTCAGGAGTGCCCAACTGACCAGGCGGTGAGGTCTCTTTCCCACGGGGTCTGGGAGCAGAGAGCTGCTGCGGGCCGGGATCCGCGGGTGTGGGACTTCCGGTAAACACAGGACGTGCCCGGTCCTAGAGGAATTCTGCCTGTGTGTGTCCCGATTTCACCAGGCAGCTTTCTTGCAGCAGACAAGTTGGTCTTACCTGTGGTCCCGAGGCTCAAGTTTGCTCGCGTGGTGCTCCCCACGGGCTCTCTGCGGTGGCAGCAACCAGGAAGACCTGTGCTGCCCCTTCCGGGGGCTTCAGTGCACCAGGGTTCCAGATGGCCTTTGGTGTTTTCCTCTGGCGTCCGAGATGTGTGTGCAGAGAGCAGTCTCTTCTGGTTTCCCAGGCTTGTTTGCCTCTCTGAAGGTTTAGCTCTCACTCCCACGGGATTTGGGTGCAGAGAACTGTTTATCCGGTCTGTTTCCTTCAGGTTCTGGCGGTGTCTCAGGCAGGGGTCCTGCCGCTCCTGGGCCCTCCCCCACAGGAGCCCAGAGGCCTTATACAGTTTCCTCTTGGGCCAGGGATGTGGGCAGGGGTGGGCAGTGTTGGTGGTCTCTTCTGCTCTGCAGCCTCAGGAGTGCCCACCTGACCAGGCGGTGAGGTCTCTTTCCCATGGGGTCTGGGAGCAGAGAGCTGCTGCGGGCCGGGTTCCGCAGCTATCAAGTCTTTTCTAAAGAGTCTTTATCTGTTCTTGACCAGTTGTAATCCTTGCTCCACCAGCCTGCTTGCTAAATTGGTCTCTAGAAACAAAATCCCAACCCAGAGGCAAGCTATGAATGAAATCTTCACATTCAGCATGTCCCAGAGGGTCCTCAAAGTTTTCTGTCTCTTGATAAATGCATTAACCTTTCTGAGCTGGGTCCTGTCTTCTTTAACATCATCTCTGACTAATCATATATACGCCGGGCTTTCATGACAATTTCACGTTATCAGCTCTAAAACTTGTTTTTAATAAAAGTTACTGCTTTTTCTTGGAAATTTCTCCTCTTTTCCATTTAAGGAAGTCTATATTATATCTTTTTTAGAAGCATAGTTAGACCTATTGGAGAGCAAGGGCTAGGAACTAAGATCTAAGTTACAGATATGAGTTGCTTCTTTTGGAGTTTTTCCAGCACGTTCTCATAGATTCTACAACATTAAAAGCTATCTCCAATCTCTTTGTTGCCATCCAGAACTTGACAGATAAGATGCTATTGCTTAGGACAAGACATCCTTAATTTATAGGACATGGAGAAATTAAGGGGGTACTGATCTGGAAACTTCACCCTTACTTGTTTGCTTTCATAGTGAAAATGATGCCCGATACAAAAGGATAAAATTAATCATTAATCTTATCCTAGTATAAACTTTGTGAACTACAATATTAACAGGATGAAGAAGTTCCATGAAGTTTGTAGGAACCATCAACCATTTTCTGATTAGATATAAGGCCTACTGTATAAGATGAAACTGGTATTTGGCATAATTATTGGGCTAAAATCATATAGCCAGACAGATCAGAGAACGCAGTAGAGAACTAAGCACTATTATTCTGCTAGGTAGATAAAGCATTAATTTAACTCCAAATAAATAATCATCAAATGCATAAATTAGTCATATCTCATCAGAGAATCATCCATTTGAAGTAGATAATGATCACAGAGATGCACAACTCATCCAGATACAGAAAACAAGAGAAAGTAGACCATTCAGCTATAATGGAACATATTCCCAAATTCTCATGGAACATATTCCTTCTCTAAAGACTTGGGAATCATTTCAAAAGACATGATGAAAATAATAAAAGAGTCACAGGTAGTGGATGGCTACAGGAAAAGAGTGTCTTCTGCATATAACAGGCTGCTGACACATGAAGTCATTGTAGTTGTGATAGCATGCACATGACCTGTGCAAGTCTAGCCAGATGAAATCTTAGCATGGAGGGTTGAGTACAAAGTTCTAGCCCTTTCTTAGGAGTTATTGGTAATTCCGAGTGGCTGAGAAAGGAAGGCTCAGTTTTACTTGTACAGTTTGACCATGCTCAAGTGGAAGGCTAATTATCCAAGAGTACTTTAACAATAGAAATTAGCCTTAATGGGAAAATTAAGAAAGAAAAGGGACACAGTGTTGTGTGGGAAAGGAAGGAGCTGGAGGATATGGAAAGAGTTGGAGCAGGAAGAGTGGGTATGATCAAAATATATAATGAAAGTTTCAAAGAACTAAACAACCATGGCCAGGTCAGATGTAGTTGCTCACATCTTTGAGTTTAGCTTACAGAGACTTTTCTTCATTATCAACTCGATCCAGCCTCAATAGCAACCAATAAAATTCTGCAATAGGATCTCAGTATGGACTGAGAGAATGGATGTACTCTGAGGGCACAATTGTGGCACTGATATTATCAGATTCTCTATTACTGTTATGAGGTTCTCCATAGAAACCCAGCACTTATCAACTGGGAATTCATTTAGTACTTGAAAAGAATAGTACCTGGTGGTTGAAGGCTGGCTCTAAAATTAATCTTATTTCTAGTTGTTATACCTTTATACAAGTGAAGCATCAGAACCAATAAAGTCCCCCAGAGCTATGGTCTTATCCACTAAACTACAGTTAACCCTTACTTAGTTTTATCTTGAAAGTGGTTTCTTCTTGGTGAAGTATAATGGTATCATCCTAATAGTAATGCTAAGAGTGTCTCATAGAAGGTGACTTATTCAATTAATTTAAGCCTGTATGAAAAGAATGTTTGCCTGTACAGTTTTGCTCTTTGATATGTCAAAGCTACTCCTTCAGGGAATTTTTTTCTTTTCTTTCATTTTCTTTTCTTTTCTTTCCTTTCCTTTTCTTTTCTTTTCTCTTCTTTTCTTCAGAGCTGGGTACTGAACCCAGGGCCTTGCGCTTGCTAGGCAAGTGCCCTACCACTGAGCTAAATCCCCAACCCCTTCAGGGACTTTTTTTTAACCTTCCTATAAACATGTTTCCCACCTATGATATTAAAAACTAACTATACATGGGAAAAGTAAAAGAAGTGCTGTTCTGGTTATTAGCACAGGCATGCACATTATTGTACTGTGATTTTTGTAGCATCTATGTTAAAGTACTTTTCTTTCAGCTATAATGAAGTGTATTGTGTAATGTGAGGTATGTCTGTGAAAATATTGAAATTTAAGGTAATGATTCTGTAGGTTCAACACTGCTAACAGAGTCAACATCTTCTAAGACTGATTCAAAACCTACATTTAAATAAAGATAAAAACAAATTCAATTTCTAGGACCAATACACAGTCAAATTAAAAAGGAAACCCATTAGGGTGCTGATATGGTCACAAATTCTGAGGACAGAAAACACACTTGGGTGTCATGATGACTCAAGATCATTCTAGAAGACAGATAATAATTAGGCTTACAGATAAACGACCAGGAATCTGGGTAAAAGGTTCTCTTACATAGGTAATATAACTCATCAGAATGAAAAGCACAGAGAAGACAGATGTCTGTTGAGTTCAAAAGGGGCAAGGTGTTTGCCTGCCAGAGACCCTTCAGTTAGTCCAACACTGTGTAATATCCACACTGAATTGGTTATTTTCACCATATAGTAATGCTGAGATCACAGTAGATAGAGATCACTGGATATGGATAGGATACAGATATTAATGAAATGGTGCTTTTAAATAGCAATGATAAATGTAAAATGACTACTACATTATAAGAGATATCTGCAGTAGAGAATATATGAGGTCTAATGCAAACTTGTTTGGTCTTGTTGGCAATCTTTAAATCTACTGCAAAGGACTTTAGCTGAAAAGAGAAAGCTCCAATGGAAAGGTTTGAGGAAAGTGATGGAATGTCTCAGAAGTTTAATGACAGAAACAGCCCAAGACTACAGTATGGACTGGGAGTCCACTGCTGGACTATGTGCTGCACTGACAAGACAGGAGGGAGATTTCACGAGTACATTCCTGTTACCGGGTACCTGTCAATCTCATTAAGAGATCTACTGATTGATTAGCAGACCAAGAACATGACTTATGAGGCAAGAGCATAAAGCCCAATATATTGGTTTTTGTTGTTGTTGTTTTCACAGGGGAGAGAAAAGGGCAACATAGACAAAAAGGGGAAAGAGAGAGAAGAAGAAGGACGAAAGCCCAATATACTGTTAACTGATTAAAGAATAAAGTCCTCGATGCACAGGTACATACCTCATTTTTAAAGAATGTGACTTGTGTAGTACAATACGAATCTCCAAAGTTTCAAAAATGCATCCTCATGAAGGGAAGAAATTGTTCATGATGCTCTCTGGGGGCCTAACTAGAAGTCAGGGTATGAAATTGAATATGAGAAAATGCAGGTTCTATATCTACAATTTCCCCAATAATGATATTCATTAAACTGTGGAATAGCCTCACAATGAAAGTACTGGAAAGCCATCCAGTAAGTTATTTCACACAAGAGTGGATAAAGTGTTCACAGATATACCTGTGGAAAGAAACCCACACAGCTGCTATCAGGAAGAGCATAAGGAATGGCCCACTAGAGGCCTCTTTCTTGCCTCTAGGAGTCATATGTGCTTTAACTAAATATCCACCTTCTACTATATCCACATCATAGTTTTGATTTTATGTTTATCATCTCTACTCCTTTTTTATTTTTTACAAAAAGGTTCTTAGTTTATAAATTGTTTGTTTTCCTAAAATAAAAAAAGTCATATTTCTAGTTAGTATCCTGAGCCCTCCTATGATAACTGCCTTGGGGAAGAGGTAAAATAAGCAACTGGTATTTAATCCATCTTCCTGTTTATCTTGAAATGAATATACACAACCTTTAGCTAGAAGCCTTGAATGCAGATGAGGGAGAAATGAGAGAAACTTTTATCTTTTATTTGCTACTATAAATTCTATTTTAAAAAGTCTTCCCTTTAACCATTCATGAACACATAATTTCTTTGTATTTTATTGAAAATAATTCTGTTGCTTCTGGGCATTTATTAACTGAACTTTCTCTTCTATGACAATTTATGAGATGATTAATAGTAATAATTCTACATCAAAAGTATCTAAGGTTGTACATTGAAAATAGCCACCTAATTATAAAGTTATCCTGAAGATGATAAAGGTACATAGATACATTTAATGAAATAAAATAAGTGGGAATATATTATAATTTTTAAACAATGTATAAGAACCCCAGGAGTCTGAGGTATTATCATTGTATAAGTAGAAACATTTCATTTCATTTGGGAGACTGATTTAAGGCCAGAGGTTGTAGCTCAGTGTGTAAAGTGCTTACCATACAAGCATAAGAATCTAAGTTTGAATCTCCAGCCCCAGATGAAAGCCAGATGTCAGAGAATGAATGTATAACATCAGTGTTTCTATGGAGAGGTAGGTAGTGAAGCAAGAGGGTCTCTAGCCTCTCAACTTTCCTAATGCTGTGAACCTTTACTACTGTTCCTCATGTTGTGATGACCTCAACTGTAAAATTATTTTTCATGCTCCTCCATAACTATAATTTTGTTACTGTTATGAACCATACTATAAATATATTTTTCAATGATCTTTGGGGGTCAAGAGCCATAGGTTGAGAACTGCTGCTCTTAGGCTAGGTAGTTTGGTTTAGGCAATAGTGAGCAAAAAAGAGACCTTGGTCTCAAACAAGGTGGAAAGTGAAAATCAATGCCCAAGCTTGTCCTCTAACCTCCACACTTATTCATGTGCACATATGGGACAGATACTACTAATTTAAATCTTGTGAGAAGTTTCTGAGGTAGTAACTTAAGGAGGGCAGGAGTATGAAGTCAGGACCTGAAGCAGAGGCTATGGAAGAAGGTGACTTGCTGGTTTTTTCAGATGGCTTCCCTATGAAACACAGAACCACCTGACCACAATGGACCAGTCCTTCCCTCAAATAAAATGCTGCATAGATTGGTAGTAGTCTGATGGAGGTGCAGTCTCAATTGAGGCTGTAATTCTCAGATGCCTCTAGCTTGTGTCCAGTGGTGAAGTCTAACCAGCAGAAACAGTGGTGTTATGAATATAGTAGTCAGTTGTCTCAGGAATGGCGGCGGACTGAAGTGGGACACTTGTGAGGATGTATAAAGGAAAGGGCTCAGTCTGTTTCTTTCTTCTATTGTCTTTTTCTCCCCCCTTCCTGCATACTTCCTTCCTTCCATGCATCCATCCCTCACTTTTCTCCCTCTCTCCCTCCCTCCCTCCTTTCTTCCTCCTTCCTTCATTTTCTTCCCTGTGTACACTCCTTTTTTGTCCTTCTATTCCTCCCTTCTCTCCCCATCTCTTATTCTTTTATTCCTTTTCCTTCTCCCTCTCTTTCTCTTTCCCTTTTTCTGTCTTTTTCCTCCTCCATCTACTTTCCTCCCCCTCTTTTCTTTTGCATGAACTAAGCATGAATGTTCTTGCAGTAGATGTCCTGGGAACTTGCTCTCACAGCCCTACACAGGCAATGGAACATGCAGATTACAATAGTTTGACTTGAAGATACTTTGAAATTAAGGGAACATGGCATTTTTCTCTTCAGGAGATTTAAATAGGTTCATGTAGACGTTAAAAGTCTCATGAGAGAAATGTGCCAGACTCCTGACAATTTTAATATAATTAAACATGAGCGATGATTAGTATTATGAATTCATTCAATACTATTCGGGGCATTTGAATGTCACAGAGCACATGCCACATCTCATCTCACGTGATCCTACTTTGTGATTGGTACATAGTACTTTGAGAAATGTTCAGTGATTTTCAACTTAAGTTTTCTGAACCAACACATGAATTCAAGTGGCAATGTACATTGAGTACCTGCTATTTCTATCACAGGCACAATGATGCCATTGCCTTTGAGGTTCCTTAGTCATGGGACAGAATGTAGGTCCCACGAAATGGGAACTGTGAACTCAGTGGTATGCAATTAAGAGCGGTATATTGTATTTTGGAGATGGTACTATGAGAACCCAGGGGTTAATTCCAGTGTTCTGCTTTCTATAGAAAGAATACTTATCAAGAAACTTGCAGACAACCACCAGACTGAGCACGGGGACCCCAATGGAGGAATTGGAGAAAGGACTGAAGGAGCTGAAAGGGTTTGCAACGCCATAGGAAGAACAACAATATCAACCAACCAGGGACTAAACCACAAACCAAGAATACACATGGGGGGACCGAGGGCTCCAGCCGCATATGTAGCAAAGTATGGCATTTTCTGGTATTAATAGGAGGAGAAGTCCTTGGTAGGCTCATTTCCCCAGTGTAGGGGAATGGAAGGGTGTTTAGGTGGCAGTGGGTGGGTGGGTGGGTGGGATGGGGAGCATCCTCATAGAAGCAGGGGGAAGAGGATGAGATGGGGAGAACTGGGGAAGGGGATACCATTTGAAATGTAAATACATAAAATATCCAATAAAAGAAAATCATACTATCCACATTAAGAAAAGTGTGGATATTAAAGAACTATTTTTAAAAACTAAAAGAAAGAAAAAGAAAAAAAAACCATTCTCAAGGTCCCTTTTGAAAATAAAGTTTGTGTGCTTTGTCTTTCAAGACATTCTGAAAAAGACTGGTGTTCTGGGTGTCCATGTTATAAAACATTCTTATATGGTTTTAATAGGAATGCTTTTCTATGAATCCTTCCCTGGAATTGTGATGGTTCTTGAGGCCTCACTAAGTCCTCTGTAGATATAGTCTGAGCTGACCTGGGTCTCCATCTCCTCTTTTATATGTAGATTGTTAGGACAGGTAAAGATTTACCTGTGAGCAGTCCAGACACTTTCTTATTTCTGCTGGGATGGGATGAATCTGAGTTTTTCCTTTTCTCTCTTACTGGCAGGTTTATTTTCACTAGGACACACTTTTCTCCGTCTTCCCTTGTCCCAAACCCTCCATTTGCAGTTAGCAGAGGTTTCTTTGATATCTCCCATCTCTCATAGTGTAAGCTGGGCTCCAGGACGTTTCTGCATCCCCATGCCTATGTTCATCATGACTTTAGAACAAGGCTTGTAGAATAAGCCAATGAGTTATTCAACAATTAGTTTACATTCCACTGTTAAAATCAGCTAGTCATTTTGATTTCTTTTTTCCCCCCATCTTTATTCACTTGAGTATTTCTTATTTACATTTCGATTGTTATTCCCCTTCCCGGTTTCCGGGCCAACATCCCCCTAACCCCTCCCCCTCCCCTTGTATATGGGTGTTCCCCTCCCCATCCTCCCCCCATTACCACCCTCCCCCCAACAATCCTGTTCACTGGGGGTTCAGTCTTGGCAGGACCAAGGGCTTCCCCTTGAATTTTGATTTCTGATGAGAGAAATACTGAGTTTTCTGTTAAGGAGAATATAGCTGGGTGATCTGTGCTGATTCAAAGAAGAAATTCCACAACAATAAAATCTGTCCTGTCACTGTCTGAAACTGAAAATTAAACACCCCCGTCTTATAGTCATAGTGATGTATTATTAATATATGCCTACATAGATGCATTCATTAAAATACAACAGATATTCCCCTTTTTGTTTTTACTTAAATTCATTTTTACTTGTTTGTGTATATGTGTGCAATTGTGTGTGTGTGTGTGTGTGTGTGCGTGCACATGCATCCTACATGTGTGCAGATGTTGGTGGTGGCTAGAAGAAGGCTTGGATCCCTGGAGCTAGTTCAGGCCACTGAGAACTGCCTAATATGGGGGCTGCCCACTGAGCTACTCTCTTCTGAGGAGCAGCCAGTGGCCTTAATTATGAGTTCTTTCCGAAGTTCCTTCCTTTCTTCCTCAAACAGGGTCTAAAGTAGCTCAGGATGGTCTTGAATTTTTAATTCTACTGTCTCCATCTCCCAAGTGCTAGGATTACACAGTATTTGTTACCACATATCTTATGACAGACACGCATATGAAAAGTCTCTGAAGATAACTGAATCAAAACAGTTGTTTATGCTAATTACAACATTAAATCATCAGCATGTACTTGGTTGAAAATTGAAATTAGAGCCCTACCTTTCTAATTTTGAACTGTTAAGCAATAATTTCTTAATTAGAATTTTGTATTCTTAGTTTAAATTTTCTACAATGAAAAAAGGAGCTTCTCTGACTAAGTTATGTCTGGTGGCTGAATGAAATAATTGTGTATTAATTATTCACATTTTTATAGATACTTGATATAGAGATATTTATTGAAGAGACTAAAGTACTAGGGACATTTAGCTTTTTTCTGACAATAATACCTGGTTTTATCCTTTCAGAAGAGAAAGAAAATGCCAGCAGATCATAAGAGCACTGTGGTTTTTATCTATTTCCTTCAGGGGCCTGGCTTACGTTTTAGCCAAAGGAGTATCTTAAGAGCTGTTTGTTCAGTATTTTACGGATTTATATTAGGAATGAACATGTTTCCACAACCATGACATTAAGACCCCTTTCAAATCTAAATTTATCATTAATATTAGGATTTTTTATTAAAGCTGTATTTCAGTTATCATTACCAGTTCAAAGGTGACTCAAGGAGGAAAATAGATATGACAGAGTTGAAAAGAATCAGAGCTTTGGGCCTCTGGGTCTTTCTTCACCGTCTAAAAGATGTGTGTTCACAATTGGGAACTGGATTCACACCATATAACTATTTTTTAATAAATCTTACTCAGAAGTCTCTCTAGTGTTTGCTTGGTTCTAAGGTTCCTTGAGAGGCCTTGGTACATTCTCAAAATTCATATACAGAATCCTAATCTTCAGTAAGGTGTGTTCAAATCAAAGGTGTAACATCATTGCATGACATCATTAAGTCATGACGTTGTAGCACTCCCCAAGTACAGTTGTGACCTTCAGAAAATCATCCCCGAGGGTTGTCTTGCCTTCTCATGTTCCCAGCATGTGAGAACAAGTGTACAGCATTCATCCCAGAAGATCATCAGAGCTATGGTCAGAAACATGTTCATACCCAGATTTCAAGCTTCTAGCTTCCAGAACAGTTAGGATCAGGTTTCTGCTGTTTACAATCTTCTCTCTTATGGAAGTTTGTTAGAACATCTATGTAATTTGACACTCACCCTCCTAAGGTATAAAAATAGCTTCATTGTTGGTATAAAGATTGTGGCTACACCAATATGGTTTATAGACAGTCCGTACATTTTATGATTTAAGAGTATCTTTCCTGGCTTACAGATAAAGAAACAGTGGTTTGGGTTATTGAAATGCCAGATCCTCGCCTTATGGATAACACTCAATTCTGAGACCTACTCACCCAGGGAGAAAGGAAAGAACATAATCAAAAAGTATTGTATGATTTCTTTCTATAAAAGCCAATTAACACACCCCTCTATACATGCACACACACGCACACACACACACACACACACACACACACACACGCACACACAGACTACACACTCATTCACTGAAATAAGTGCTCATGGAGTCTATTAAAATTTTGCAAATAACTTGAGATTTCATAAAAGCCTCTCTGCAAAGAGATTTCTGGGATGCCAGGATCTTATTTATTCAAAACTCCCAAACATTTCAAGGCTCTCAGTGCTAGTCATGAAGAAGGCCAGTTTGGCAGGACACAGCACTGAGTCCAGTCTGCTAGAACTCTAATTGTACAGACTCTTGAGAGATCAGGGTGCTGCTGAAAGCTCCTTGAGGTTGAATGGTTGCTGAAACTGATTCAGATTCTATTGTGTGCGGCATCATTATCTTACACTTCCTCTAACATCTGGCCCCTTTGATGTCTGCCCTCCCTTCTCCACTCCAACCTTATCCCCAATTCAACTCTCACCTCCAGCTTCTTCAGGAGCCTACAGGGCCCAAGGCAAAGCAGCCTGAAGCCCTTGACATAGCTTCTGGATTGTAGATTTAGAGATTTTTAGATTCACGTATGTGGATTGCTGTCTATATGCAAGTGAGGGCAGTGGAAAAGGAAGGAAGGCTTAGAGGTTTGGGGACAGAGAGAAAAAGGAAGATGGGAAAGAAGAGAGAAGATGGAACTTGTCAGAGAGGAAAATGAACCTGATCCATGGGGCTTGAAAGAGTGACAGGTAGCTAAGAATGTCATAGAAGAGCAATAGAATTATATAGGCAGTTTTCCCCATCTAGGAGTACAACTTGTGTTTATATCAATTGAGTTTTGAGTTCTTTGTGTTGAGAATTTAATGATATAAATCTGACTGTTGAATTACAACCTCTAGAGTCTTGATTTTACTGAGTTATAGAGATTTGTGACAGCTAGGCATAAAAGGCAGACGACTGGTTCTGAGGCAAGCTAACTGTGAGATTTTGGGCAGACCACCACATGGGGACAACCACAGGGGTAGGGAGACCTCCGCAGTTGGACAGTAGCCAGTGTTAGCATGCATTGTCTTTTAAAAATTACATGCAAAACATGTAAATGAAGGCTATGCTTTACACATGTTTTTCTTTTTTCTATATTATTGGCAATTGCTTTTTATCACTAACCCCACCAAAATCCCAGATGCATCTTAGATAATAGTTAGACTTTGATTAGTTTAGCTAATTAAACATCATGAGCCTTTGTCTAACAATGTCTTGTCTAGCCAGTTCCCACCTTGGAAGGAGAGATAGTAAGACATTCTCGTGAACTTTTATTGGTTAAAAAAGATAGAAATAAATGTGCCAACAAAAGTACATACACATATGTGCAATATATTGTATTTGGGAGGCCACATTCACATATGTGAGTGAGAGAAGTACAGGAGTAAACATGTCAGGAGGCATGTGTGGCAACCTGAACTGTCAGCCCTTGTCCTCCTGTTGTCTAGGTAAGGGTTTCTGTCATCTGCCACTGTACGGGTCAGGCTAGATGACCTAAGAGCTTCCAGAGTTTCCATCTCACTGGAATTTGTCCCACCACATTTGGCTTTATGTGAGTTCTAGGGATCCAAACTCAGGTCTTCAGGCATTCACTGCAAACCATCACCGCAAACTCTCTCTCTCTCTCTCTCTCTCTCTCTCTCTCTCTCTCTCTCTCTCTCTCTCTCTCTCTCTCTCTGTGTGTGTGTGTGTGTGTGTGTCTGTTGTGCATTTATAATTCCATTTGATTAAATGACCATTAAAATATTTTTTCTCAAAAATACTTAAAATGTCTCATTCAAGCAGTGGTCTTCACCGAGAAAAATAAAAAGAATGTTCAATTAGGTATCCTTGTTTAGAGGAGCGATTTTTTAAAAGCAATTTAAGAGAAAAAATCCCCAGCATAACAGCATTAAAAGAGGGCATCAGGGAAAGAGAAAAGGAGACCTGAAGAATAAGATGCTCACAGAATCTTCACACTGAGGGGACTACATGGCATAGAAGCTTGTTTTAGTTTTCCCAAGTGGTAAACATTAATGATAAGGATTCTTTTTTAATATCTGCATTCCTCAACTGCCTTTTGCTTATATTTAAGGAGGAGAGGGGTTGTGGTTCATAAGAAAAATGCCACCAGAGAATTAGGTTCCATAGAAACAGAGTGAGTAGAATTCAGTCCCCAAAGATGACTGCTTAAAAACTATACATAAATCACTGAAAGGGGACAGTGTTGTCCATTGTCTAACCATGCTCAGACCATAGACACAGGGATAGTGACAAAAATTTTGATCTCATTGTTTAAATCTATCATTCCTTCACTACAATTTCCTTTCCCCTATCCACACCCTCTGTTCCATTATCTTTCCTTGGGTAGGTCTGATTCCAGCACTGACTGTCCCTTGACTTTTTTCTACTTCCAGAGTTCATGTGCTCAGCACCACAGGGCTCAATGACTTCCTTCCCTGCCTGCTTTTCTGCCTGTTTATGACCATCGATAACCAAGCTCCTGTTCTTCTGGCAGATGGTGGAATGAGTGGACCCATGGATATTATTGACCTCAATGTTTTCCTACGATCTTTGTGTCTGACTGGGAATCACTTAAAACCACCCACTTTGGAACTTTGTCCCAAAGAAGTTCTCAGTTCTATCTTTGCTAGCAAGTTCTGAGCCATGCTGCCTTGTGATCAGAATGTCTTTGTATGCTTTTGGCTTCTTGTATTACTTCTACTCAGCTGAGAAGAAATGGTAAGTGCAATAGATTCTCAGTTTTCAAGGCTGGGTATCCACATCACTCTCAAATACCTTGAGTTTTCTTGCAATTTTTCCTTTCTTTTTTTTTTTTTTTTTTTTTTTTTTATTAACTTGAGTATTTCTTATATACATTTCGAGTGTTATTCCCTTTCCCGGTTTCCGGGCAAACATCCCCCTCCCCCCTCCCCTTCCTTATGGGTGTTCCCCTCCCAACCCTCCCCCCATTGCCGCCCTCCCCCCATAGACTAGTTCACTGGGGGTTCAGTCTTAGCAGGACCCAGGGCTTCCCCTTCCACTGGTGCTCTTACTAGGATATTCATTGCTACCTATGGGGTCAGAGTCCAGGGTCAGTCCATGTATAGTCTTTAGGTAGTGGCTTAGTCCCTGGAAGCTCTGGTTGCTTGGCATTGTTGTACTTTTGGGGTCTCGAGCCCCTTCAAGCTCTTCCAGTTCTTTCTCTGATTCCTTCAATAGGGGACCTATTCTCAGTTCAGTGGTTTGCTGCTGGCATTCGCCTCTATATTTGCTGTATTCTGGCTGTGTCTCTCAGGAGCGATCTACATCCGGCTCCTGTCGGTCTGCACTTCTTTGCTTCATCCATCTTGTCTAATTGGGTGGCTGTATATGTATGGGCCACATGTGGGGCAGGCTCTGAATGGGTGTTCCTTCAGTCTCTGTTTTAATCTTTGCCTCTCCCTTCCCTGCCAAGGGTATTCTTTTTCCTCATTTAAAGAAGGAGTGAAGCATTCACATTTTGATCATCCGTCTTGAGTTTCGTTTGTTCTAGGGATCTAGGGTAATTCAAGCATTTGGGCTAATAGCCACTTATCAATGAGTGCATACCATGTATGTCTTTCTGTGATTGGGTTAGCTCACTCAGGATGATATTTTCCAGTTCCAACCATTTGCCTACGAATTTCATAAACTCGTTGTTTTTGATAGCTGAGTAATATTCCATTGTGTAGATGTACCACATTTTCTGTATCCATTCCTCTGTTGAAGGGCATCTGGGTTCTTTCCAGCTTCTGGCTATTATAAATAAGGCTGCGATGAACATAGTGAAGCACGTGTCTCTTTTATATGTTGAGGCATCTTTTGGGTATATGCCCAAGAGAGGTATAGCTGGATCATCAGGCAGTTCAATGTCCAATTTTCTGAGGATCCTCCAGACTGATTTCCAGAATGGTTTTACCAGTCTGCAATCCCACCAACAATGGAGGAGTGTTCCTCTTTCTCCACATCCTCGCCAGCATCTGCTGTCACCTGAGTTTTTGATCTTAGCCAATCGCACTGGTGTGAGGTGAAATCTCAGGGTTGTTTTGATTTGCATTTCCCTTATGACTAAAGATGTTGAACATTTCCTTAGGTGTTTCTCAGCCATTCGGCATTCCTCAGCTGTGAATTCTTTGTTTAGCTCTGAACCCCATTTTTTAATAGGGTTATTTGTTTCCCTGCGGTCTAACTTCTTGAGTTCTTTGTATATTTTGGAAATAAGGCCTCTATCTGTTGTAGGATTGGTAAAGATCTTTTCCCAATCTGTTGGTTGCCGTTTTGTCCTAACCACAGTGTCCTTTGCCTTACAGAAGCTTTGCAGTTTTATGAGATCCCATTTGTCGATTCTTGATCTTAGAGCATAAGCCATTGGTGTTTTGTTCAGGAAATTTTTTCCAGTGCCCATGTGTTCCAGATGCTTCCCTAGTTTTTCTTCTATTAGTTTGAGTGTGTCTGGTTTGATGTGGAGGTCCTTGATCCACTTGGACTTAAGCTTTGTACAGGGTGATAAGGATGGATCGATCTGCATTCTTCTACATGTTGCCCTCCAGTTGAACCAGCACCATTTGCTGAAAATGCTATCTTTTTTCCATTGGATGGTTTTGGCTCCTTTGTCAAAAATCAAGTGACCATAGGTGTGTGGGTTCATTTCTGGGTCTTCAATTCTATTCCATTGGTCTATCTGTCTGTCTCTGTACCAATACCATGCAGTTTTTATCACTATTGCTCTGTAATACTGCTTGAGTTCAGGGATAGTGATTCCCCCTGAAGTCCTTTTATTGTTGAGGATAGCTTTAGCTATCCTGGGTTTTTTGTTATTCCAGATGAATTTGCAAATTGTTCTGTCTAACTCTTTGAAGAATTGGATTGGTATTTTGATGGGGATTGCATTGAATCTGTAGATTGCTTTTGGTAAAATGGCCATTTTTACCATATTAATCCTGCCAATCCATGAGCATGGGAGATCTTTCCATCTTCTGAGGTCTTCTTCAATTTCTTTCCTCAGTGTCTTGTAGTTCTTATTGTACAGATCTTTTACTTGCTTGGTTAAAGTCACACCGAGGTACTTTATATTATTTGGGTCTATTATGAAGGGTGTCGTTTCCCTAATTTCTTTCTCGGCTTGTTTCTCTTTTGTATAGAGGAAGGCAACTGATTTATTTGAGTTAATTTTATACCCAGCCACTTTGCTGAAGTTGTTTATCAGCTTTAGTAGTTCTCTGGTGGAACTTTTGGGATCACTTAAATATACTATCATGTCATCTGCAAATAGTGATTTTTTGACCTCTTCTTTTCCGATCTGTATCCCTTTGATCTCCTTTTGTTGTCTGATTGCTCTGGCTAGAACTTCAAGAACTATATTGAATAAGTAGGGAGAGAGTGGGCAGCCTTGTCTAGTCCCTGATTTTAGTGGGATTGCTTCAAGTTTCTCTCCATTTAGTTTAATGTTAGCAACTGGTTTGCTGTATATGGCTTTTACTATGTTTAGGTATGGGCCTTGAATTCCTATTCTTTCCAGGACTTTTATCATGAAGGGGTGTTGAATTTTGTCAAATGCTTTCTCAGCATCTAATGAAATGATCATGTGGTTCTGTTCTTTCAGTTTGTTTATATAATGGACCACGTTGATGGTTTTCCGTATATTAAACCATCCCTGCATGCCTGGGATGAAGCCTACTTGATCATGGTGGATGATTGTTTTGATGTGCTCTTGAATTCGGTTTGCCAGAATTTTATTGAGTATTTTTGCGTCGATATTCATAAGGGAAATTGGTCTGAAGTTCTCTTTCTTTGTTGTGTCTTTGTGTGGTTTAGGTATAAGAGTAATTGTGGCTTCATAGAAGGAATTCGGTAGGGCTCCATCTGTTTCAATTTTGTGGAATAGTTTGGATAATATTGGTATGAGGTCTTCTATGAAGGTTTGATAGAATTCTGCACTAAACCCGTCTGGACCTGGGCTCTTTTTGGTTGGGAGACCTTTAATGACTGCTTCTATTTCCTTAGGAGTTATGGGGTTGTTTAACTGGTTTATCTGTTCCTGATTTAACTTCGATACCTGGTATCTGTCTAGGAAATTGTCCATTTCCTGAAGATTTTCAAATTTTGTTGAATATAGGTTTTTATAGTAAGATCTGATGATTTTTTGAATTTCCTCCGAATCTGTAGTTATGTCTCCCTTTTCATTTCTGATTTTGTTAATTTGGACACACTCTCTGTGTCCTCTCGTTAGTCTGGCTAAGGGTTTATCTATCTTGTTGATTTTCTCAAAGAACCAACTTTTGGTTCTGTTGATTCTTTCTATGGTCCTTTTTGTTTCTACTTGGTTGATTTCATCTCTGAGTTTGATTATTTCCTGCCTTCTACTCCTCCTGGGTGTATTTGCTTCTTTTTGTTCTAGAGCTTTTAGGTGTGCTGTCAAGCTGCTGACATATGCTCTTTCCTGTTTCTTTCTGCAGGCACTCAGCGCTATGAGTTTTCCTCTTAGCACAGCTTTCATTGTGTCCCATAAGTTTGGGTATGTTGTACCTTCATTTTCATTAAATTCTAAAAAGTCTTTAATTTCTTTCTTTATTTCTTCCTTGACCAGGTTATCATTGAGTAGAGCATTGTTCAATTTCCACGTATATGTGGGCATTCTTCCCTTATTGTTATTGAAGACCAGTTTTAGGCCGTGGTGGTCCGATAGCACGCATGGGATTATTTCTATCTTTCTGTACCTGTTGAGGCCCGTTTTTTGACCAATTATATGGTCAATTTTGGAGAAAGTACCATGAGGAGCTGAGAAGAAGGTATATCCTTTTGCTTTAGGATAGAATGTTCTATAAATATCCGTTAAGTCCATTTGGCTCATGACTTCTCTTAGTCTGTCTACATCACTGTTTAATTTCTGTTTCCATGATCTGTCCATTGATGAGAGTGGGGTGTTGAAATCTCCCACTATTATTGTGTGAGGTGCAATGTGTGTTTTGAGCTTTAGTAAGGTTTCTTTTACATAAGTAGGTGCCCTTGTATTTGGGGCATAGATATTTAGGATTGAGAGTTCATCTTGGTTGATTTTTCCTTTGATGAATATGAAGTGTCCTTCCTTATCTTTTTTGATGACTTTTAGTTGGAAATTGATTTTATTTGATATTAGAATGGCTACTCCAGCTTGCTTCTTCTGACCATTTGCTTGGAAAGTTGTTTTCCAGCCTTTCACTCTGAGGTAGTGTCTGTCTTTGTCTCTGAGGTGTGTTTCCTGTAGGCAGCAGAATGCAGGGTCCTCGTTGCGTATCCAGTTTGTTAATCTATGTCTTTTTATTGGGGAGTTGAGGCCATTGATATTGAGAGATATTAAGGAATAGTGATTATTGCTTCCCGTTATATTCATATTTGATGTGAGGTTATGTTTGTGTGCTTTCATTCTCTTTGTTTTGTTGCCAAGACGATTAGTTTCTTGCTTCTTCTAGGGTATAGCTTGCCTCCTTATGTTGGGCTTTACCATTTATTATCCTTTGTAGTGCTGGATTTGTGGAAAGATATTGTGTAAATTTGGTTTTGTCATGGAATATCTTGGTTTCTCCATCAATGTTAATTGAGAGTTTTGCTGGATACAGTAATCTGGGCTGGCATTTGTGTTCTCTTAGGGTCTGTATAACATCAGTCCAGGATCTTCTGGCCTTCATAGTTTCTGGCGAGAAGTCTGGTGTGATTCTGATAGGTCTCCCTTTATATGTTACTTGACCTTTTTCCCTTACTGCTTTTAATATTCTTTCTTTATTTTGTGCGTTTGGTGTTTTGACAATTATGTGACGGGAGGTGTTTCTTTTCTGGTCCAATCTATTTGGAGTTCTGTAGGCTTCCTGTATGTCTATGGGTATCTCTTTTTTTAGGTTAGGGAAGTTTTCTTCTATGATTTTGTTGAAGATATTTACTGGTCCTTTGAGCTGGGAGTCTTCACTCTCTTCTATACCTATTATCCTTAGGTTTGATCTTCTCATTGAGTCCTGGATTTCCTGTATGTTTTGGACCAGTAGCTTTTTCCGCTTTACATTATCTTTGACAGTTGAGTCAATGATTTCTATGGAATCTTCTGCTCCTGAGATTCTCTCTTCCATCTCTTGTATTCTGTTGGTGAAGCTTGTATCTACAGCTCCTTGTCTCTTCTTTTGGTTTTCTATATCCAGGGTTGTTTCCATGTGTTCTTTCTTGATTGCTTCTATTTCCATTTTTAATTCCTTCAACTGTTTGATTGTGTTTTCCTGGAATTCTTTCAGGGATTTTTGCGATTCCTCTCTGTAGGCTTTTACTTGTTTATTAATGTTTTCCTGTGCTTCCCTAAGTGTGTTCAGGTCTTTCCTGAAGTCCTCCAGCATCATGATCAAATATGATTTTGAAACTAGATCTTGCTTTTCTGGTGTGTTTGGGTATTCCATGTTTGTTTTGGTGGGAGAATTGGGCTCCGATGATGGCATGTAGTCTTGGTTTCTGTTGCTTGGGTTCCTGCGCTTGCCTCTCGCCATCAGATTATTTCTAGTGTTACTTTGTTCTGCTATTTCTGACAGTGGCTAGACTGTCCTATAAGCCTGTGTGTCAGGAGTGCTGTAGACCTGTTTTCCTCTCTTTCAGTCAGTTATGGGGACAGAGTGTTCTGCTTTCGGGCGTGTAGTTTTTCCTCTCTACAGGTCTTCAGCTGTTCCTGTGGGCCTGTGTCTTGAGTTCACCAGGCAGCTTTCTTGCAGCAGAAAAGTTGGTCTTACCTGTGGTCCCGAGGCTCAGGTTTGCTCGTGGGGTGCTGTCCAGGGGCTCTCTGCAGTGGCAGCAACCAGGAAGACCTGTGCTGCCCCTTCCGGGAGCTTCAGTGCACCAGGGTTCCAGATGGTCTTTGGCTTTTTCCTCTGGCGTCCGAGATGTGTGTGCAGGGAGCAGTCTCTTCTGGTTTCCCAGGCCTGTCTGCCTCTCTGAAGGTTTAGCTCTCCCTCCCACGGGATTTGGGTGCAGAGAACTGTTTATCCGGTCTGTTTCCTTCAGGGTCCGGCGGTGTCTCCGGCAGGGGTCCTGCCGCTCCTGGGCCCTCCCCCACGGGAGCCCAGAGGCCTTATACAGTTTCCTCTTGGGCCAGGGATGTGGGCAGGGGTGAGCAGTGTTGGTGGTCTCTTCCGCTCTGCAGCCTCAGGAGTGCCCACCTGACCAGGCGCTTGGGTCTCTCTCTCACCGGGTCTTGGAGCAGAGAGCTGCTGCGGGCCGGGATCCGCGGGTGTGGGACTTCCCAATTTTTCCTTTCTTTAGTCAACACAGTCTTTAAGGGATGTCCTTTACTGTGATGGACCAAGCCATCCCCTCTTTAAGGTTAAGAGTCCCCATCCTCTCAAACTACAAAGACTCTGGAAGGATTATATCATAGCCTTCACATTGACAAAAATGTGCAGTTCCCTCCCACAGAATTTGAATTTCTTCTTATTCAAATAAGTCTACAGAAACTTTTGTGAAGTGTGCAACATTAGGAGAAAGTTTGCTTCATTACCCTTGTTTGAGATTAGCCTGGAAATCACTATGTAGTCTGAGCTGGAATTAAATTAATGCAATTTCTGCTTACTCCTCTCCAGTGCCGAGATTACATCCATCATACTTTATCATGCCTGGCTTCATCACCTTCAATTTTTCTTTTATACATTTATTGAGGGTGTGTGTGCTTGTGTATTCGTGTGTGTGTGTGTGTGTGTATGTGTGTGTGTGTGTGTGTGTGTGTGTGTGTTTACACATATGCCACAGTGTATATGTGTAGGTTGGAAGGGGATTTTGTGCCTTCAGTCATGTGGGCACAAGTAATTGAATTCAGGTCCTCAGTCTTGGCAGTAAGTGCTTTTTCTCCTTAAATCATCTCTCTGGCCATTTCCTCACTTTTAAAAACTAAAGTGGTATATCTATCTTAAGCCTATCCTAAAAGTGCAAGCCATTTGCTAGCATAGTTGAGTAGCTCTTATCATCTTTGTTTTCCTCCCAAGATATGACTACACCAAAAAATCACACTTATAGGAAGAAAGTAATATGTAAAACACAAAAGGCACTCATCTATAAACACACGAAAGCTTTTTGGCTTTTCATGGTACAAGTTTATTGGTTGCATGATAGTATAATTAAACATGAGAAAGAACATTAAACAGCATCTCCCTCAAAGCTGGAAGTATGCTTACTCAACACACAAGAGAGGGATCTGCTCATGTGATCAGCAAATGGGGTTTGTAATGAAAATTACTTATGGTAGTAAATAAGATTTCAAACACTCTTGTGTCAGAAAAGCCTCGTCAACATGCAAGAAAGCACTCCCAGAAGCTGCCTGACATACAAAGGTAAAAAGAGCAGGGCTTGGTGGCACTGTCCTTGGGACTCCTTAAGACCTCAGATATGAGGTAATGCTAGTTCTCCAAGCTGCCAAAGCTCTCCATTCTAGGTGGAGAATGATAAATCAGTTTTCATGAATAATTCCTTGTCAAACAGCATATGATTTATGATATGCAGGTATTAGGTATACATTAGACACCTTATAGAATCCTCTATATCAAATCCTTGAAGGATCCAAAGCTTCATTAACTATTATTTATATTATAATTCTTATGTATCAATAGCATTATTATTATTATTATTATTATTATTATTATTATTATTATTACTCTTACTATTATTATTGCTGTTGCTGTTATCCTTGTTGCCAGGATTGTATTTTCAAAATGGTGGTTTCCTATAAAAGCAAGTCTGCTAACTGGGCTACTTTAAACAATAGAATTAACCCTAGTTTATGGTATAATAGGAGCACAGTAGACATAATCTTTGCAGCACATTGAAACCAGTGTACAACTAAGTAACCCAAGCAAGGCTAACAGATTCTTTTCTCCTACTGACTTGGCTCTTCGCAGATACTCAGCACTTCTTTCCTTCCTCACCTTTTGCTATACCCACCAGAGGAGTCCAACTTTGACCCTTCACCCCTTCCTTTTATTTACCTAGCCATATCTTTGCTCAATTATTTTTCACCACAGGATTACAGAAGATTTTTTCTCTTTCTCGGTCATGAACTCTATTACAGCTCTGTTATACATTTATATAATAGAAAAACAATCTGATTAAAATAATTGATTCACTTTATGCTCCCAGGGAGAAAGCTCCTCATTCAGAGCAATCTCTAGAGTTAGTGACATTTGAGAAACACTAAAGAAGACTATTTTCTTTCACTTTATTAAGTGCTTGGGTACTGAGGCTGTTCGTAAGATGGCATGTGTCATGAACTTGTAGAAGGGGCTAGCTTTGGGGACCAGCACAGTTGGCTTGGGGACTTTGGGGATAGCTTCTTTCCCTACTATGTCTGCCCATGGCCACATACCTGGTTTTCTTTCTGTCAATGTTATTCAATATCATGAACATACTTTTTAAAGTGTCTGGGCTTACATGACCTTCTGGTTCAGCTATTTTATTCCATATAAACAAACAAACAAACAAACAAACAACCTTAAGATGTATCTAAAATAGGATGGGCCATGGATAAGGATAAGAAAGTTCCTTTTTTGTTCTCTCACTTTTTTTTCAGTATTAGGGATTGAACCTGGGATCTTGAACATGGTAGGCAAGTGCTCTATTGTTGACTTACAGCTCTTCTCTCTCTCTCTCTCTCTCTCTCTCTCTCTCTCTCTCTCTCTCTCTCTCTCTCTCCTTGCTTTCTTGCTTTTGTTGAGAATGGGTTTTGCTAAGTTCCCCAAGCTGGTTTTGAGCTCACTCTGTAGCCCAAGGAGGCATTGGTAACTTCCTTAGTAAAGTGGGTTATAGGTCAGTACCCCAAGCCCACTCTTCTTCCCTTTTACCTGACACGAAGGCAGTAACTGTGGTTCTGCCACCTCTCTTCCTTCAGCAGCAGGGGTACCAAGGCACTAAAAAAATTGCCACAACCTAAGGGATAACACTGCTTCCCTCTGCTCCAGCTGTATGGTTGTGTCTGCTGTGCTCCTACAACCTCAAATCGGTGCCTTATAATGCTTCAGATCTCAGTTAGCATTTTGCTTCAAATCACTTTTTGCCTCCTGGTTTTTTATTTTGAGACCTTCTCTAGTGCTCAGTATATTGCTCTTTTATCGGTTTTTATTGGTCCTTCAACTAAGCTGTGCTTACCTGTCCCCTCCCAGTGCCAAGAAGCAATACTACAGTTTCTAAAGCTCCAAACTTCTAGGAAAATGTGTTTGGGGAGAGAAACGGGAATGAATAGTCTCTGCTGTGGATGTCACTTCTCATGCTTAGCAACTCTGTGCAAATGGCCAAGCACGAGAAGAGGTTTGGAGTACTGCAAAAATGTTATCTGGCTCTGCAAATCATGATGCAATTTCCACAAATTCTAAAGAGAAGAGAACAATGGTCTTTTATTTTTTAAAATAATTCAGCTCAGTGGAATGATCAGACATGATTAAAGTACATTGTGGGGAGTTCTCCAAGAATTAATAAAATATTACATTAAAATAATTCATCTTTCCATTAGAATTAGGTGTCTATCTTTTTGCTGTTGATAATTTTACTTTTGCTGTACAATTTTGACATTATTGATGAACAATATTAGCACCTATGGCAGTACAATAGAGGGCTTATCTTGTGTAACCCAGGATGTCGCTCTTCCTAATCTATGTTTTCCTCTTCTTCCAACTCATTCTTTTCCCCTCTATATTCAGCAGTTATTTGTATGGAAATCTTTGATTCATTTGAGCTTTAATCTTATGAGATTCCTAATGGGTCCACTTGAGGTTCGTTCACAATAGGGGTAAGATTTAAGGGATTGCTCTGATAAAATTGCTTTTTAAAAACGTTTTCAGAAGTGTTAATGGTGGGCTTTAACACATTTAAACATATGAAATACAGTAAGCCTTATTAACATGACAAAAATGTTTGAGTCACTTTCCAATGAACACTCATATGTAATTAAAATAATTTCTTACTATTAAACACATTGTAAATACTATACTGTAAGATTTAGAGTTCTCATGTTTATTATAACATACAATAAAATATTTCATCCTTGGATAAAGAAAGTGAAATATGTTCAGAGCACACAGTACGCACACATACATTTACATGTGTATACACACTCCATATCTTCATACACATACACTGCACAATGCAACACACGTTCATAGCTACATACACTGTCAAAGACAGTTTCCCATGCCACCTATACAAATTTGTAACTACATACACTGGCAAAGACAGTTTCCCTCCCATGCCACCTGATATGGTAGTAATACCATTGGTGGTAACTATAATAATATGTATCTGAGTGATTAGTATATTCCATGCAGAATGGCTTATGAAAACTAATTCAATCATCAAAACTTATGTCATAAAAATCATTTTCATTGTGGAGGTAAGGAGGTGCAATAAATAGCAGAGTTGAAATTCATAGTCATACATCATCCTGTCTGTAGAGGTGTCTGTCCACGAACACCCTGTACAATGATATACTGGACATTAGAATGGTTTTCCTAACCATTCACCCCATTTTGATCACTTCACCACAGATTGGATGGTAGGTGGGCAGGCTTCATTTATTTAGAGAGTTGCATCTGGTGCGTGCTTGATAGCATTGTACATTCTGCTTAATTACGCCTCCTGAAGACATCTATTCTCCTCAGTGCAGTGGAATGAGGAAAAAGACAATGCAAGGATGTGGAGTCATGCAGTTCTAGTATGAGTCACTTTCTCAGAGAAGAGTTATTTCTACAAACCCTCTGGTACATGGCACTGTATAGATTACATATGGGAAAAATGTTTGTGCTACTCTTTTCTTCAAAATGTTAATTGTCTTTTGCCTGGAGGAGACTGATACACACACACACACTCACACACACGCACACACACACACACACACACACGTAATTACTAATGGGGAACGTAGTATAACTATCGGCATTGAGCACTGACTATGTGGGTATTGAGAGAAGCAGTTGCATTCTTCTAAAATCTTGTAACAAACCCAGTGTTACATAATCAGGTGCATATACATAGAGCAAAACCTTGTTCATTCTCACACTATCAGCATCAAGCAAAAACTGCTTCTGAAATGAAGCAGCCCTCATTATATAGCTCTGTTTATTTGTCTGCTCTGAAGGGGAAATTTGACAGGTGCTAGGGGAAAAGGCAGAAGACTGAATGCTAAGTACATTAAATAACTTATGTGGAAGATTCATTTCCAACTCAAACCACACTACTTCAGTGTCACCCATTATTTCTCTATAATCTGATATAATAAAATTTGATTAAATATAAATTGGACACTTAAAATCTATGAAAACAGGACATGTAGATGGAATTCTAGTACATTGAGTCTTCAGATCCCTGACAACCTACTGCATGCATCCTCTGAAGATGTGTTTGTGAAAGTGTGCCCTGGTGGACAGTCACTGAGTTAGAAAGACAGAGACACCAGATAGGAGGCACAAATCAGAAAGATGGAGCTGTGAAGGTCACCACTGCTTTTCCTCACAGCTACTTGCCATTTCCTAGGGGTGTGCTACCTCCTAAAAGCAATTTTTAAGGCTCAAGTTTCTAGAATGCCTACTGTTCTTTAAATAAGATGATACAAAAGAGCTTCATTCAGCCTCAGAAATAACATCCTAATAATCACTATTTAAGTATACTTACTGGCAGCTGATCACTTTAAGCCTACCATCTTCCTATTAACTTGTATCTAGGCCCACTTACTGCTTCAAACTGTGCTTTATAACATCTCTCCAAGGAAAGTACACATAGAAATAAAATGTTTTTCTAAACACCATGTTCAAGACTCATGAGACTTTCTATACTTAGTGAAAAAAGTCAGACAGAAGAATTCTGTTAAAAAGCCACCTGTCTAGAGTTTTTGGATTCCTAGACATTGAACTCATTTTGCCTGTGACAGTCTCTAAACTCTTTGGTCCTAGCTGTCCATATTTAGTGGAAGAAGATTATTCCGAAAGGCATACACACCTCAGTGAATCAACTGAGAGATCAATAGGAAAAATACAGTCCTATGCCATTCCTTTATGGTACAGTTATCTGTAGAGATGGAGATAAATTAATGGGCCAATGTGCAACAGTTGTCATCAGACCATGAAGACTGTCTATTGGTAGCATAAAGGTCTTTGCACCCATAGATCATCAAGGAAACTAAGGACATTAATCACACAGGGTTGTCTCCTCAGAGAAGGAAATGAATACCTGCTTTTCAACTAGAAGGCTGGGAGTAAATGTTGGTAATGACCTGGTGACCTTTGCTAGAGCCATACCTCATGCACATGTCCATGATCTCTCTTCTGAGACCTTTATATTTGACTTTGTTTCTCAGTCAGTAGAAGCTATCCGTAGGGGAGCTGTCACGTGTAATTTATAGCCTGTTGACAACTACACTATCTCAGTCAGAGACCATATAAGATCCTAGGTGCTTATGCAATAGAATCCGTCTTCGTGGTCACATGTACTTTGAATTGAGTTTTGATGTACTTATGTCTTCATGTACTGGGATTGTATTACACCAAGAAACTTTTCTTTTTCCAAATTGTACTGTATAACATATGCTAAAAATAAATCTCCTGGTGTTATATTTTCTAGGAGATTTAACCAGCACTTACTAAGTTGGGTTAAACATTCTCCTTCTTCATGGTTCATCCTGTGATGCTTCCAGCAACTCCCACAGCTTGTATCCTCATTAACATTGGATAGACAAAGAACAGAGTCTGCATTATAAACCCTAACCTCTCATACTATTGCACTCATTATTTGTCAAGGTCATATTTGTACTACACAAATGTTTTACCTTAGCAACAGTGATATGAGAAATAAGATATCTTAAGGTCTGGGGAAATGGCTTTGTACATAAACTGCTTGTTGTGCCAATATGAGGACCTGGGTTCAGATCTCCAGCATTCACGTACAAGTCAACTGTGCAGGTTAGTACCTGTAATTACAGTTCTGGGGAGAGACAGAGATGAGAATCGTGGAGACCTGTTGACCAGTCAGTATATCCCAAAACAGGTAACTCTGGTTTCAATCAAAGAAACAAAAAGCCCATTTACAGGTGTGAGATGTACTGTGTCAAGTTTTTGGATTGGGGGTCATCTCTAAACCCCATGTGAGGTCTATTTGGATAATACAGACTATGTTCTTGATTACCCAGTAGAACTAGGTAGTAAGGTCTTGTTGCTGAAGACATCACACACATTGGTTATAAACATAAGTGATCAAACTGGCACTGACCTGGAAGCTTCCCCCACTGCTTGTTTGCTTTCATGGTGCCAAAGGTGTTTTGCAGGCTGCTGGGGGAGAAAAGCCATCTCTTCCATAGATGCCATTAGGGACAAGGTTCTACTTGACATTCATCCTTTATTTAGATGAATGGATGAGAAATGAAGAGTCATGACCATGTGGAAAGCTTAGAAAGTGAAGAAGACCATAAGGTGCATCGCCTAGCTGAGGTGCTGCTGACAGTTGATGGGAGAGACAGTTCTTCTCAGTGGTGTAGCCCAGGAGGTTAGAAAATGCCCCATACCCATGAACATATGTGCAGCAATAAAGATTACGTGCCACAGTAATGCACTCAGTGAGTGTAGTGGGAAGAGGAAGGGTGTAGATGAAGGAAGGAAGAGCAAGTGAGAGAGACATTGCCTTGGGGGTTATCCAGGAGGAGTTGAAGAAGAAACTAGGGAAACTTGAACAAGTGTCCATTTATGCTAGTTTTTTATTGACTGTTCTGACATAGAATTCTTAGAGTGTTTAATAGCTCAGAACAATGCAAAAAAAATTAGATGATAAAAGCAGTAAGCCATTTTTCTTTTCTGAATTCAATTTGAACAGAAAAGACAAAAAGATACAGCAAATATATACCATTTACATACTATGTTCTAGTTGACATTTATCCATTATGCCAGATGAATGGATGAAAAATGATGATATATGAACATATGTGGCCCAGCAGCTAGGATTAACTATAATTTAGATTCCAGCCCACTATGAGGTTGGATATTTACAAACACTCAGAACCATTTGATGTTGAAAATGGCTGTTAAGAGGTTTAGGTAGAATGCCAGTTATGAATAATCATGAGTGTATAAAACAGGATTCAGATTATTGAGCCCAAAGTAGGACTTGATGGGCATTAAGATGCTTACTAATCCTCAGACTCTAGGTCAGCAACCTGGCCCCTTCTCAACTCTTCAGCATTTTTTAAGTTAAATCAGCAGGATTTTAATTCTATGATAAAATTTGTGAATAACTTTTCAAATCAAAGCGAGAAATATTTGGTTTTCTGTTTTAAATCTTAAAACATGTTTAATACACACACACACACACACACACACACACACACACACCATTTGAGTATATATATACTCACCTTGCTTTGGTTGAAATTATTACACTATAGACTCCCATTTCTATGTTCTAATTTTTCCTCAAAGCTCATGCCCTCAAGTTTGACACACTATATCCAAATGGTTTTACTTATAAACCCAGGCATTTTTTAAAGATTCTGTCCAGAGCGAAGGAATAATACGTGCAATAAGGAACTACATTACTCTTACAGTACTGTATTTAATCAAAGAAAATTATCCTTATGCTCTATAAAGTCAGTGTGTTTGGATCAGAGAACGGGTTACCTACTCACCACAAATGAATAATAAATCTTGAATCCAGGTTTTGCCACAAAATAGTCATCAGACTGAAATGTGATTTTAATCTGGTTTGTTCTTGAAGTTATCCTTGGAGGGATCTCCTTATGGCCACACCATCTTCCTCTGACAACAGTGCTGCTTTCTGAGACATCTTCAACTTCCACAAAGTCATACCTAGAAAGTATGAGACTTCATTCATTTTTTTAGTAAAGCTGACTTTAGCTGTTTAGAAATTGAGACCTACACATGATATCTTATGACTTTCCAACTAACTGAAGCTAAGAACCTGTAGAAATGTGTATGACCTAAAAACTAGTTTAGGCAATGTTTGTCAAATTTGAAATTCAACAATCTATCCTGAGAGAATACCAACTTCTTCCATTATGACAACCACAATGTCCTATATAATTAAAAAGAAGCTTCAGAACATGGTGTTTAGAACTTTTTCTGAGAAAAAAATAGCTGTCATCTGTTAACATATTTTAAAGGTAGGTTGAGTTGCATGTCCCAGTAGTCACTGTAGGAGCTTATAAACCACTTTTCATTTTGAATCAATTTGCTCACCAAGGTTTCTTCGAGAAGTACATGATTGACACCTTCATAGGCCAAGGAATCTCTTTTCTTTAAAAACTGTCTTTTAGAATGACCACATAAGAAGTCTGGTGTAATTCTGATAGCTCTGCCTTTATATGGTACTTGCACTTTTCCCTTACTGCTTTTAATATGCTTTCTTTGTTTTGTGTATTTGTTGTTTTGACTATTATATGCTGAGAGGGATTTTTTTCTGGTCCAATCTA
This sequence comes from Rattus norvegicus, assembly GCF_021556685.1. Lineage (NCBI taxonomy): Eukaryota > Metazoa > Chordata > Mammalia > Rodentia > Muridae > Rattus > Rattus norvegicus. Next base: position 9,811,527 of record NC_141541.1, on the reverse strand, counting down.
TTTGGAGTTCTGTAGGCTTCTTATATGTTCATGGGCATCTTCTACAATTTTGTTCAAGATATTTATTGGCCCTTTAAGTTGGGAGTCTTCACTCTCTTCTATACCTATTATCCTCAGGTTTGACCTTCTCATGATTTCCTGGATGTTTTGGCTTATGAGCTTTTTGCATTTCACATTTTCTTGGACTGTTGCATCGATGTGTTCTATAGTATCTTCTGCCCCTGAGATTCTCTCTTCTATCTCTTGTATTCTGTTGGTGATGTTTGCATGTGTGACTGCTGATCTCTTTCCTAGATTTTCTATCTCCAGGGTTGTCTCCCTTTGTTATTTCTTTATTGTTTCTATTTCCATTTTTAAATCCTGGATGGTTTTGTTTAATTCCTTCACAACTGTTTGGTTGTGTTTTCCTGTAATTCTTTAAGTTAAATATATAATTTAGAAGGAAGAAAAACTATTGCCATAAAATGAAGAACATATTCTGTATTTATCCATATATTTTTTATTCTAATCTCACATGTAACGTTATTTCATAATTACTTGTCTTGTAAAAAAATGTATCCCTATAGTTTACCAGGTTCTATTTTGTTGTAAAGAAAGTGTACAAGTAATTTTATTGCTAATTCCACACAACTCCTTATGATTTAAAAAAATTATATACTTGATTTCCCATTGGTTGTTAACTTGTAATATCAAATGTTTTTACTTTCATATACTTTGTTTGAAAACTACATTCATTTATTAAAACAATTTTTGTGTTTCACAAAAAGAAAGGCATATAACAGAAGGGACTATGTGTGTTAATCAGTAACTGCTGGTTGGTTACAACAGGGAGTGAATGAATTCTACATTAGCACAGGATTACTCTTATGAGTGGTCACAGAAGCACAGTACTTCAGGCCTATAAACAACAGCACAGACCCATAATTATTCTGTGTATCCAGTTGATCCTTGTTGTTCCTTCACCCATCCCAAGTTAATGTGCCTTCAGTGACATAACTTACATTCTCTACAGAGCATTTATTCTATTCTGGGACTTCTCAGATCTTGGGTCTTTCTATAAGATCCATTAAATAACCTGTCCTTCAGTTGGTCAAGAATCTTACTCCTTATCTCACCTTTCCCTAAATGACTTCAGGTGTTAAAGTCCCAAGCAAGTGTCATAATGCCAGTGATCAGAGGCACATAAGTCTCACATGTGTTTATTTTTTCCATTAGGATTGCTAGAAGGAAGTGGCGTAAGGAACATGAGGTCCGAGTGTTCAGAGAAACTCATGGGAAGTTGTTGCCTTTGCTTACTGAAGGGTTTTCACTGCACTGGGAAGGGTAATGTAAAGGACAAGTAGAAATGATAATATGTGGACTAAATATCCCTGACAGTGATCATGAGGCCCTTATGTCATGTGCCTCAGTTTCTCTCTAGGCAAAATAAGTTTATAAAATTTTACCAGCTAGATCTTTCCCGACTGCTGTGTAAATTAATTATCTAATGTATATATGGTTGGAAGGCAAGAAACACTGAGAGAGATTCATTGTTCAAGCAATAAGGTATTGCAATGTACACAGCAGTGAGGTTTGGGGCAGATGGTAAGAATTCAATAGCATTTTATTTTATATATAATATATGTAAATCATATTCAGTGCACTAACATGGATATATTTGAAAGATTTTTAAAATAATACTAGGTCACATTTATTTTTAAAAATTTCAGTGTAATTTTACATTGAGTCCCTATGGAGTGTGTATCCCTGTCTAGGGAGGACCACGGGTTTGGGATCTGATTTATCTCTATCATCTTCTTATTCTACTTCATCCTGGAAAATTCAAAAAGACCACCTGAATTGATGAAAGGTCCAGAAATGGCTCAGCCTAATATATGTTTGACTACTGTCTAGGACCAAAATCCTAGTTCATCAGTGGCTTCCTTTTTTTTTAATAAGAAACAGATATCTGGTCCTGGTCTTTGGCTCTATGCTAAAATCTCTGGAGTTTTCAAGTGACAGAAGAGATTTATTTATTATTCAGCACAGTTCATAACAATGATGAACTTTCAATGATACTCAGAGCACTTCAGAATGGAGGCAGCACACTAGAAAGCGCAAAGAATGATTAGAAGTTCAGAATTTCAGTTCCAGGGGTACCTGGGAGAAGAGAGATCCTGAAGACTGCATTTCCTCACCATCCATGCCCAGCAGTCCCATAATGAACTCTCCACAATTTCCTTAACTTCTAAGTTGGTGAACACATCAAGGTTATTTAGAGACTGTGCTCTTTCCATGCACTGTACTTCATGTATCTCTTACATGGCAAATTTCTTGAGCTATGTCCTTTACACTAAACTGCTTAATGATTAAGTCAAGGGCTTCTGTGATTTTTGTGAGCTGTGATAGCAATTCTGCAAAGCTTAGGAGGAGCTCTGTTTTCCTCTCTGTTTCCAGTTTGTAGAGCAGAAGATGGGAGGCCTAAGACATGGATCTGACATTGAACAAAGGGAGACTCATGGGAACTTTTTCTTATGGAGTTGGATGCAAAGCTCAAGTGACTATGCCAGAATTACATTGATCTATAGGACACTCGGCAGGTATAAAAGAATTGCTTGGAGTGGAAAAAAAACAAAATTCCAACCTCACATATTTGTTGTCTATGATGATACACAATTGTTAACTTGATGAGGTTTAGAATCACTACAGATAGAGGTCTCTAGGCAAGCATTGGGAAATTATCTCTAGCAGGTTAGTTAAGATGAGTAGTCAGTTCATTGTGGAGGCACCACCCTGGTCCTAGGTTGTGGATTACAAAATAACAAGAAAGTTAGCTGAGTACCAGCATGCATCAATCCCCACTTCTTGACTGGTTTTGCAATGTGATTGGCTGCTTTAACTCCCGTGACATGATAGACTGCACCTTTGAATTGTAAGCCAAAATGAACCCGTCTTCTCCCATGAGTTGTCATTGTCAGGCTATTTTAGCACAGCATCTGTAAAGGAAGCTAATATAGAGCCAGACATATCCTAGATAGAAACAGATTACACTACCATCAACCTTATTTCCTTTAATATTCTTTTAATAGTATTCTATTTTCTTTGTTTTTTTCTTTTTCCTCCCTCTTTTGTCAGCAAAAAAAAAAGTTCTCTCTTTCAAGGTTGAAAAGACACAAGATCAGCTTTAGTTTATTCTCATTGTAAATATTAACTAGATCTCCACGTGTGTATTTGTCTCTGCTTTCTGGCATACATTACCCTCTGTGGACCTAGAAAATAATAGTCAATGCTGTTATTTTCTGGGAAAAAAACAGCAGCATAATAAAAACTGTCAGTATAATAAATATGCAACAAAGGATAACCAAATCGGATGCACCTCCTTTTATTATTCAAGGGAAAATAAACCGTGAAAAGGATTTAGTAGTTCAGGAGTTCATTGGCAATGCAGAAAGAGTACAGCCAGTAAAGCACAGAGAGGAAAAAAAAATCCTTCCCAAGTCTCAGGCAGGATAATTAAGGGAGTAAGATGCTGTGAGCCAACAAGTCAAAGAACAAAGGCCTGCATTTTCTCTGATAAGCATGCTAATGAGGAGGGTGATTACCCTGCTTTCATCTAGTCTCTCATCAGGAAACAGACATCTGAAGAGCACTTAGATCCTGAGGTTGCCTCTGTTTCCTCCTTCTGCTAAGGAAGTGTCAGGAAAGTCCTGACCTGGTTCTCTGTGACCATCTCTTGTTGTGGTTACAGTGTCCTCAAGGCCTGAAGCAAGCAGGGGCTTTGCTCTTTGTGCTGGTGACAGACATTACATTCATCAGAGTTATGGAATGCAACTCTGGGGGTCTTGGATTAGGCGCATCTACATGCTCACAAAGGCCTTTCTGGGCCTTGCCAATCCATGGATACCCAGAGTCTAGTGTTTATTGTTTGTTTGTTTGTTTTGTTTTTCTTTTTCTTTTCAGTGAAACATGCTATTGTGACTGAGGGAAGTATACATCTTTGTGGGTCTTCTGCAGTGACAGCATAACACCTTTAAGAAAGGATGGTCATGTGATTGTTAATACTTATTAAAACCTGACAGAATCTAGAAGCACCCAGGAGACAAGCTTTTGGGCATTCTTGGGAAAGATTATCTTTATCAGGTTAGTTTGAATGGGAAGACCTACCCTAAAAGATGATGATACTGTTCCCTAAGCTAGGGCCTTAACCTGCATGAGAAGGCTACCAACATTCATCCCTCTTTTCTTCCTGACAGCAGATACAATATGACCAGACACTACAACTGAAATGATATCCTCAAACCATAAGCCAAAATAAACCCTTCTTCCTTAAATTGCTAGGAATGAGAAAAATGATTAATATAGAAACATCTTGGGTAATTCCAAAGAGTTTAAGAAAAAAATGTTTGATGTGATGTTTTTCATTCACGTTCTCCTTTGATCAGAGCACTAAAAAGAATACTGGTTTCTTACCTACAAATGTCATTTTCTGCTTCCTCCAGTCCAAATTGATGGTCAAAGGCCAGCTGTATCCGTGTTTTCTCCTGGGAATGGAGCCGCCATGTCAGGAGCAGGTTCCTCGGGTAGCTGTTGGGGAAGCGAGGACTCTGCACGTGGCCAGTGCCTGTCACCCGAATGTTCTCATCTCTCCGGTACAAGTCTGTGAGGTGATTGCTCTCTGTTAGTAGTCACAACTTGTAGAAATTAGTATGTTGCTCCAATTATAAGAAAACATAAAAAAGAATAATTTACAACATAACATTTCAAAGTACTTCTGGACTTAATTTACAAACATAAGACCAAGTGGTAAACTCAGAACAACAAAAAAAAACAAGCCCTATTTGTATTTTGCTTGCTTTCCCAAACTGTTTACAGCTTCCAGTGCTTTGTAACCTTGGGGATTTCCTTCATTACTCTTGAGATGCAAACATAACCAATGATCTCAGATCTCATTTTCATTTAGACTAGAATTAAATCAGAGAATAACTCCACACAGTTTATGTTTACTTTACTATGTTATACAAATATTAAGTTTAACAGTATTGACTATGGGTTCAGTAACTATTATTGAAGGGATGAAAGGCAAAAGAAGAGATTCTAATAGTGTTCAAGGGCCCCTTACCATTTATTCCAGACTCTTGGGATCTCAAGTGGTTAAGACATTCTTTGTTTCCATGATTGTGTCCCTGAGACTATACCTACATCTCTACTCATAGCAAAATTTACTGTAGGGTCCTTAGACAGTTTTTTGGTGGGCACTAGATACATTAGAAAGATAGTGCGGTTAAAGAGGTGTTTTACCAATCTGACTGGAGGTGCTAAAGTCTAAGAATGAGAGTGGAGTTGGACATTCATTACACATTGCAACAAGTGTAGGTGATCACACCTGCATAATGAGACTAGAGTAAAATCTCTGAACATACCATCCTTCTCCAGGAGGTAACATAATGGAAGAACACATGGAGCCTTCCAGGAGTTACCCTGAGTCTTATTATTTTCTACTCCTGATTTCAGTGTTTTAGTATGAAACTTCTTGTTCAGTGTTTTTGTGAATGCCTGAAGGGTTAGGCACAGGGACACTTGTACGGTAGCTGGTCGGCCAGCAGTGCAGGTATCCTGAGATTTGGAGCAAGTGTCTGAATTGAGAGTAGTCTTGTGGGGCCTGTACATTTAATCTGTAAAGTACTAGGAGAATTCAAATCATTGTATTATTTTCTATGTTTCAGTATTTAGAGTTCTTGGCATTTTTAGGGTTTTGAACCCCATAATTAAGAGACCTCCAACCATGAACTATTTGTGCCCTCACACAAAGAACTGCTTTGATGTCCATAATTTGGAGCCTGGTGAGAGAGGTTAAAGTTGCTGTTGGAAGGCCTCCAAGGTGGGGCTATTCAAGCAGGCTGGTGAAATGGCTCAAATAGGGAGGATGTTCAGCAAGCATGTGTTCTGCTCTGATCTTCTGGAGTTCCTGCCTCCTTATTTAGAATCTATATGCCATATTTGGCTTTTCATTTGACTTTCTTGACTTGAGACTGATCTTGAACTCATTTTCCTATCTTTGACCTTGCAACCAACAGGAAGCCAGCACTATTGGTCCCTGGTGACCTAAAGTAAGGATATTTACCCCTATACCTAGGGCCTTATTATTATCTTAGCTTTTCTCATTCATAGAAAAATCAGCACAGCTTCCAACAGACACATTTGGAAATTCATTGTAATATATAATAATGCTGAAGAAATGAAACTATAAATATTGGTAATACTTTTATTTCATCTGGTAGAACAAAATATATTATCTATAACTAAATACAAAGAGAAAATATTGAGTTGTGAAAGTAACAATTAAACCAGTCAATGATCTACGGCAACAAATAACCACGGAGTTTGTGGCCCTGTCATCTTATAAACATTCAGTGTAGCAAGTCAGACAAAGTGATTTGACTCATGGCCTTCATAAAATAGCCAGGAGCTGGAACCTTAAGTCACAAACGTGTACACTCCAGTTAAAAGCCTGAAGCTGAGAACAGTCACACTGGCAGAAAAGTTCCACCTCACCAAGGGGTTATTGCCAAGTTTCATTTGTGCACTGACTGTTCCATAACCTCACACCATATCAGTGCAATACTGCCCAGAACATAGCTGAGTGATTTATACACAGTCTCATTGCTGCTTCTAAGCTACCACTGGCAAGTGTAATTTTTGCTTAATGAAATGTGTTTTCTGCATATCCATTGTGGAAGCCTATCATTATAAGTTCAGAAAAGAGAATATGTCACTAGTGATTTCATGCTGTTTTGTCATTATCACTTGTTGTATTTTGGACAGCAAGAGAGCAAGAGCATGAATGCATAAGTGAGCAAACAAGAGAGAGGGAAAAAGACAGAGAAACAGAGCAGAGAGAGACAGAAAAACAGAGGGAGAATGGGGTCTCATAGCTCAGACAGACATAGATGGATGGATGGATAGATAGATAGATAGATAGATAGATAGATAGATAGATAGATAGATAGGGAATGAAGTCTCTTGTACTCTTGTAGCTGTGAAGTCTGACCTTGAACTCCCAATCTTCCTACCTTCATCTTCCAAGTTCTGTGAATACAAATGTGTACCTCCATGTCTTATCCATAATTTATTCAGACTTTAAACAATCATTTTTGTACCATTTTAATATGCAATAAACTCAGAAAAGAGAGCTACCATCATTCTGCGAAAGAATGGGAAGAGTGCAAGAGCTGTCCTCTGGTTTCAGTCTCCTTTGGCTTCCCCTGTCCCTTGCTCTCATCTTTGGGCTCTCATGATGGCTCCCCAGCACTGCAGAAGCAGCACCACTTATAGGGTCTGCATAGGCTTCCTAGCCTAACATATCAGTGCCTAGATATGATAGGATTTAAAAGTCCTTTTCCGGTAACAGTTTTCTTTCAGGGGAACATGCTAATTTCAGGATGAACACAAAGTAACAGTAGGATCATGAAGACAACTCAAGCATGCTAGATTAGTAATGAGATACACTTTACTCCTAAAGCCAAGACTTTTAAACATTTATCAATTTACTTTTTATGCATGCATGCATGTATATGACTATGTTTGTGCAGACTCTGTGTGAGGCTCACCACAGGTGTGGGTCCGTGCCTTCTACTTTGATGGATAAAAATCTCCTTGCCATTCATTGTTATAAGCATGAGACAACTAGCCCAGGGGCTTCTGTGACTCTTCAGTGTCCAGCTCTGTCTCAAAGTAGGCATGCTGGACTCATTATGTGAATTCTGCAGACTTGAACTCAGGTCTTCACACTCGCACAGCAAGCACTTAACTTACCTACCGAGCCATGACCCCACTCCCTTGAAAACAATACTAAGAATTGAATTCTATCATCTTCAGGAAAGGCAGAAATTGATTGTTTAAACAATCTGATCAAACATTGTTTGAGAAAATTTATATTTCTTAAAAATTTAGAAAAGTATCTGGTGGCACAAAATATTTCCAGATGTGTTGAACGTGTTATATAGGATTTAAAATAAATCTTTGAATATAAAAGCAAGGTAGTGTTTTCTTTGTTAATTTTAAAACTATATAATGGCTTTACTTCAAGCCTGACTGGGAATGTAGAATAAAAAACAAAATATTCAAAGATACTTTATAATTTCTTTCAAAGTTTAGTAGGAGAAAATCATATTGCAGATATTAAATTTCTTATGTCTTACTCAACCACAAAACTGTGGTGTCTTGCCTGTCAGGGCATATGGAGTCACTTAGAACTCATCAATTTAATGCTATATGAATGGGTAGTTACTGCAGATGATGAGAGACAGATAACAATAAAATAACAAATAAAAAACAATTTAATCAAAAGCAGGTTGTAAAACAACTTCAATACTTTATTTGTAAGAAATTCAATTCCATTGTAAGTCAAGAGTTGACATTTGTGTAAACATATTTAGTATGAATACTCACAGATTAATCTTGAGAACATTCCACAGAAATCACTGTATTTAGTCTCGCACTTTCATCTATTAGTTGTGCACTGGGTACCTTTTATTGAGGACTACTTCCAGTTTCATTTACAAGTAGTTGTACCATAACCAGGCTCCAGTACCCTTCGAAAGTTATGGCATAAAAGAAAAAGGTGAACAGGAATATGGTAAAGGTAGAAGAGTGTAGTTTTATATTTGAGGTTACCTTTCAGATTCTTGATTGTCTTCTGTTATTCAGTCATGCACATAGGAAGGTGATTGACCATTTACAGGTCTCACAGATATGTGCCAATATCTGTTCCAATTGTAAGCTCTAAATGCATAGAGGAAGGTGATTGACCACTTACAGGTCTCACAGATATGTGCCAATATCTGTTCCAATTGTAAGCTGTAATAGTTTTATAAAACATCAGCTCCATGCTTTACAAAAATGTTACTTCAGTGTTACTGCTCAACCACTTCCAAAGATCTCCACACTCTAGTTCAACAAATATAAACATAGTATAGAAAATGTCTTAGCATGAAAAATGGTGCCAGGTAAGATATAGTTTGGAGTATTTTTGACAATACATGTATAAAAGAAATGAGAAATAAATGGGGTCCGTAAAAGAAAGGCAATAAGTCCTTAATTTAAAAATAAATAGGTCAAGTTGTAGAACAGAGTCTAAAACACAGGATAGAGGTGAAATTAAACATAATGAGATAATTTCCTACCAATTATTTCCTAGCCTAAAAGGTACAGGGTTAGAGTCTCTAAGAAAGGGGAAAATTAAAGTTCAAACACAAGAAAAATACTCAGTTTTGCTATTTGCTGTTTGTTTGGGTACTGAAGTTTTGAAAAAATTTCGTCCTGTCAATAGACCAATCTTCATTATGGAACCCTTGGTTAACACCTTGTACATGGTCTCAGTGAAACTCCACATTATAATTGCCCAATAGCTTCCTGCAAACAGCCTCCACATGTCTTCCATCTCTGGCCAATATTGAAGCAACTCAAGAACAAAGCTGATAAAATAGAAGCCTTTGCTACGTAAAGAAAATACAAAATAATATTGAATTCTATTCACTGTGGAACAGTGAATGAAAAACATCCTGAAAGACTGAATAGAGAGACTGTTTTAGTTATCAAAATTTTAAATATCAGAAGGCTATTAACAGCTCAGTTTACAAATACAGAAAAATAGAGGCAAAATAGAAATGTCACACCCATTGGTGTTCTGTTCAGGAAATTTTCCCCTGTGCTCATATGTTCGAGGTTCTTCCCCACTTTCTCTTCTATTAGTTTCAGTATATCTGGTTTTATGGGGAGGTCCTTGATCAACTTGGACTTGAACTATATGCTGACCTTCAGTTGAACAAGCATCATTTGTTGAAAATGCTGCCATTTTTCCACTGGATGGTTTTAGCTCCTTTGTCAAATCAAAGATCAAGTGATTATAGGTATGTAGGTACATTTCTGGGTCTTCAGTTCTATTCCATTCATCTACTTGTCTGTCTCTGTACCAATACCATGCAGTTTTTATAATCATTGCTCTGTAGTACAGCTTAAAGTCAGGGAAGGTGATTGCCCAGAAATTCTTTTATTATTGCAAATAGTTTTCAGTATCTTGGGTTTTGGGTTATTCCAAATGAATTTGAAAAATATTCTTTCTGACTCTATGAAGAATTGAGTAGGAATTTTGATGGGGATTGCATTGAATCTGTAGATTGCTTTCAGCAAGATGGCCATTTTTACTATATTAATTCTGCCTTCTGAGATCTTCAATTTCCTTCTTCAGAGACTTGAAGTTCTTGTCATACAGATCTTTTACTTGCTTGGTTAGAGTCACACCAAGGTATTTTATATTGTTTGTGACTATTGTGATGGGTATCATTTCCCTAAATTCCTTCTCAGGCTGTTTATCCTTTGAGTAGAGGAAGGGTACTGATTTGTTTGAATTCATTTTATATCCATCCACTTTGCTGAAGTTGTTTATCATGTTTAGGAGTTCTGTGGTAGAATTTTTGGGGTCACTTAAGCATACTATCCTATCATCTGAAAAGTAATATTTTGACTTCTTCCTTTCCAATTTGTATCCCCATGACCTCCTTTTGTTGTCTAATTCCTCTGTCTAGGACTTTGAGTACTATATTGAATAACTAGGGAGATAGTATGCAACATTGTCTAGACCCTGATTTTAGTGTGATTCCTTCAAGTTTATCTCCATTTAGTTTGACGTTGGTTACTGGTTTGCTGTATATTGCTTTTCTTATGTTTAGGTATGGGCCTTATATTCCCGAACTTTTCAAGACCGTTATCATGAACGAGAGTTGAGTTTTGTCAAATGCTTTTTCAGAATCTATCGAGATGATCATGTGGGTTTTTCTTTGAGTTTGTTAATATAGTGGATTATATCGATGAATTTCCATATATTGAACCATCCCTACATCCCTGGGATGAAGCCTACTTGATCAAGATGGATGATTGTTTTGATGTGCTCTTGGAGTTGGTTTGCCAGAATTTTATTGAGTACTTTTGCATCAATTTTGATAAGGGAAAATGATCTGATGTTCTCTTTCTTGGGTTTTTGTGTAATGTAGGTATACATATAATTGTGGTTTCATAGAATGAGTTGGGTCATGTTACTTCTGTTTTTATTTTGTGGAATATTTTGAAGAGTATTGGAATTAGGTTCTCTTTGTTGGTTTGATAGAATTCTTCATCAAATACATCTGGTCCTGGGCTCTTTTGTTTGGGAGACTTTTAATGACTACTTTTATTTCTTTAGGGTTATGGGTTTGTTTGCATGGTTTATCTGATCCTGTCTTAACTTTGGTACCTGGCATCTGTCTAGAAAATTGTCCATTTCCCCCATATTTTCCAGTGTTGTTGAGTATAGGCTTTTGTACGATGAACTAACAATTTTTTTAATTTCCTCAGTTTCTGTTGAACACCAAGGACTTATGCTCTAAGATAACAATTGATAAATAGAACATCATAAAATTGAAAGGTTCTGTAAAGCAAAGGACACTGTCAACAGGACAAAATGGCAACCAACAATTTGGTAAAAGATCTCTACCAATCCCACATCCAATAGAGGGCTAATATCCAATATATACAAAGAACTCAGTAAATTAGACTCCAGAGAATCAAATAACCCTTTTAAAAATGGGGTGTCCAGTTAAACAAAAAATTCTCAATTGATGAATATCTAGCACCTGACTAACACCTAAAGAAATGCTCAACTTCCTTAGTCATCAGGGAAATGCAAATCAAAAGGTCCCTGTAATTCAACCTTATACCAGTCAGAATGGCTAAGCTCAGGTGACAGCAGATGCTGGTGAGGATGTGGAGAAAAAGAAACACTGCTCCATTGTTGGTGTGATTGCAAACTGGTACATCCACTCTGGATCAGCCCAGCAGTTCCTCAAAAAATTGAACCTGAGGACCCAGCTATACCACTCTTGGGGAGATATATATATATATATATATATATATATATATATATATATATATGAGAGATACTGCAACATATAAAAAGAATACATGCTCTACTATGTTCATAGCAGTTTATAATAGCCAGAAGCTGGAAAGAACTCAGATGTCCCTCAACAAAAGAATGGATACAGAAAATGTGGTACATTTACACAATGGGGTACTCCTCAGCTATTAAAAACAATGAGTTCATGAAATTCTTAACAATAGGGTGGCTAGAAAATATCATCCTGAGGGAGGTCACTCAGTCACAAAGAACACAAATGGTATGTATCACAGATAAGTGAATATTAATTCAAAAGCTCAAAATGCCCACAATACAATTCACAGACTATATGAAACTCAAGAAGAAGAAAGATCAAAGTGTGGATGCATCAGTCCTTCTTAGAAGAGGGGACAAAATACTCACAGGAGGAAATACAGAGACAAAGTGTAGAGCAGAGACTGAAGGAAAGGCCATCCAGAGACTTTTCTACCTGGGGATCCAATACATATACAGATACCAAACTTTGACACTATTCCAGATGCCAAGAAGTGCTTGCTGAAAGGAGCCCTATATAGCTGTCTCCTGAGAGACTCTGTCAGAGCCTACCAAATACAGATGTGTATGCTTGTAGCCAGCCACTGGATTGAGTATGTGAACCCCAATGGAGGACTTAGTTAAAGGACTGAAGAAGCTGAAGGGGTTTGAAACCCCATAGAAAGAAAACCGGTATCAACCAACCAGAACCCCCAGAGCTCCCAGGAACTAGGTAACCAAGCAAAGTGTACACATGGAGCAACTCATGGTTCTGGCTGCATATGTAGCAGAGGATGGCCCTCTCTGGCATATCTGGGAAGAGAAGCCCTTGGTCCTGTGAAGTCTGGATGCCAGAGTGTATGGGATGCCATGGTGGTGAGGTGGGAGTGGGTGGGTGGGGGACCACCCTCATAAAATTGGGAGTGGAATGAGAGACGGAATTTGAAGAGGAGAAACCGGGAAAGGGAATCATATTTGATATGTAAATAATTAAAATATTCTATTAAATAAAATTTAAAAAATCACTTCATAGCCTTTACTTACATATCATAAATTGCCTTTTGTCTCTGACTTATTTCTAGTAAACTATAATAAATATATCAAAGGAAAACCAATGAATATATTACTTGTGCTATCTCTGATTTTGAGGTTAGCCTGGTCTACAGAATGAGTTCCAGAACAGCTAGTGCTGCACAAAAGGCTGATTGAAACAAATAAGGAAACAAAAGTAATACACTGTTGATAGTAAATCAGCTTTGGAGTCACTATCTGTCTGTGTGTTTAGAGCAATTCCTCATATTTTCATTCATTTATTTTTCTCTTAAAAATAAAAACAGTAAAGAAGAAGAAGAAGAAGAGGAAGAAGAAGAAGAAGAAGAAGAAGAAGAAGAAGAAGAAGAAGAAGAAGAAGAAGAAGAAGAAGAAGAAGAAGAAGAAGAAGAAACAGCAGCAAAAGTCACACACAAGAGGCACAACTGGGAATTTTTTCCTAGATAACACTACAGGAAAATATATTTTCTTAGACCATTTCAAATCTGTTTGTCTATTTATTTATTTATTTATTTATTTATTTATTTATTTATTTATTTATTTATTTAGGTTTCCAGAACATTCTGAAACAATGCCACCAGCATCTGAGAACACCTGTGCTCATAAGAAATACAGGTAGTTAATATTTTCCTTAAATAAAATATTACATCCAAAAGCATGATTTTTAACATGTATGTCTTAAACTAGACTTAAAATTATATTCTGAATAGAGATATTGTAAGTATGAAAACAGAATACATCTCAAACCACCTAAGCAGAAGTATATAATAACTCTGGAATGCCACATTTCACAAAATTACAATATCACATAAAAAATGTGTATGGTGGTTGAATTTAAGTGTCAGACACTCTACAATCTCTATTTTCACATTTGCCTAAAAACAAAACTACACACCACACTTTGATGCACATAAAGAACTCATATATGGAAACACAACATTGAATACAGCTGGGTTTTTCCTCTTGATTTAGTATTTGTGCTACCATGTCCAAAACCTTGGGGAAATACATATTCTTTTGGTTTATCATTTATCAAAGTGAAATAAACTCTCAAAAATAGCTTTTTGTCTAGTTCCCCTGGGGTTTTGCACTATAATGTATATCATATTGGCAAGTTATGGAGTGCTGTCTAGACTTATTGGAGAAAAGACTGTGGGAGCAAAAAGGTCATGCTTTGTCTCCTCTGAGACTTTCTATACAGGAATGGGAGGGATGTTTACCCTAACTCTGTGACAAGGAGCACCAACAGTCCCAAGAGTTAAAATGTCTTCTTGTGAACAGCTAGAACAGAGCTTATTGTTGTGGATAAAATAAAAAATGCAGACTGGTGAGGGAAGCTGGAAATCCAACCATGGGCAGAGAGAGGACTCAACCGGGCACTCAGGCTGACTGCTTCAGCTTCTGCAGTTAGTTTCCTTTGGATTTTTGAAAATTCCAGATTTGATAATGCTACCTTTGTTTGCTCTGAATCAGGCTGTTGGATGCTGTGAAATTCTTATTTGATGGCATTTTGCTATCTGTCTTCTGTGTCTCTATCTGCTACTTGCTATCTGTTCTTTTACAGTGACTTGCTATATGTTTAATAAACTCACCCATTTGAAAGCCAAAAACATGGCTATTGTGATTCACTCTGTAGACCAGAGCAAACATGCACACAAAGGGAGCTTCTACTGTCTTTGCATAGAACCATACATTCAACTAGCTACTGATTAGGTTGATAAATTCTGCCAGTTAAGACCTAGAAGCCAGGTAAATTGGCTTAAAGTATAGGGCAATATGTATTGTCACATAGAAAGTCAGAGGAAGAAGCTTCTAGTTTTGGTTAATGCAGAGCTTAGCAGTCACAGGTTTTTGACATGTCAGTATCAATATGGTGTTAGTAGAAAAACCCCCTTCAGTTATTGCTGTGCCATAATACATGATGAGAAACAATCTAAAGAAGGAAGTTTTATCCTGGCGCCATATGGGTAGAAAGGGCATGATAGCCAGAGCAGGTGTCTGGCTGGCCAAATTGCATTCACTGTCAGGAAGCAGGGTATGATCAATCTCATGCTCGATTCACTTTATCTTTTATATTCAGCTTAGGGTCCCATTCCATAGAATGATGTGGTCTACATTCAGCATGGATCTTTCCACCTCTGTCAATTTAACCTATATAGTCTTCCTAGACAGCCCAGAGGCTGGCCTTCTAGAGAATTCTAGATCCCATGAAACTGTCAGGCAGCATTAACCATAATAGCATGTCACAATTCCAAAGGAATGTTAGTTTCCTGAAGAAGGTTTGGGAATAAGCCTTTGCTCACTTTTTCAGTACTCTGAAATCTCTGGCAAGAGTGGGACTTTGTGTTGCCTTCAGTTTTATGTGTTGAAATCATAGGCTACATGCTGTCTTATAAGGGAGCACAGTCTACTGGGAGCCACTTAGGTCATAAGGGCAGAGCCCTCCTGGACAGATTAGTGCTTCTATAAAGAAATACCAGGAAATACCCTTGGCATTATTTACCAAATTAGGGCAAAGTGACAAGGCATTACCAGTGAACCAGGAAATAGTAAGATTTGCTAGTACCTTGATCTTGGACTTACTGTTTTGTAAAACTATGAGAAACAAATGGAATTTTTGATATTTATAAGCCATCGTGTCTATTTTGTTACAGTGATACAAACAACTAAAGCACATGTTGCCTATTTATCCTGTTAAGAGTTCCTGGGTCTTCGTCCTGTGTGTTTTATTACCCAGTTTATATAAGTAAATGCAGAAAATTAAATCTCTACTTGTTATAAGTAGACTCTTAGCCCATTGACATCTCAGTGTTCTTCTCTTACTTTCTCCAGTTCTGAGCAACCGAATGAACAGACCTGTCATAAAAAGTCCCTTTAACTAATAATCTACTTGGACCCCACACACTTATACATGGAAACACTCAGTAAACAATGATTAAAATGAGGAAATACTCTATTTTCCTGTACTAGGTCAACTGTTAGTGGGTGGCATGTTTTTTTGAAGACTGATATTTGGAATAGGGCTTAAGTTTTCTATTATTACAAGGTTTGAGTTGTAGCTCAAGGATAGAACACTCGGCAAGCATGCATAGAGCTCTGATTCAGTCTCTAACTTCAAATCAAAAGAAAGCAAAGCAAAACAGAAGACAAAAGCAATTTTAGTACATATGCCAGGGTGCTAATTCTGAAATCTCTGGCAAGAGTGGGATATTTGGGTTGCCTTTAATTTTATGTGTTGAAATCATAAGCTACATGCTGTCTTATGAGGGCGCTTACTCTACTGGCACTACTAATACTTATTAGACATGGAAGGTAGTCAATGCTTACTCTCTGATATATTACACTTTCCTGGCTACTGTTGAAGATGCCGTTTGTAAAGATGAATGTTGCCATTTAATGTATAGAGCGATGGGCAAATGTGCTGTAGTGGCTATTGCGATTATTACTTGTAAATAATTATGAGAAATAGGATTTTTGTCTATTTCATAGGTAAATGTTTAGTGGTAAAAATTATGATGTAAAGAGTATAGAATGAAGCTAGGATACAAAATTTCTTTGACATTCTGATGGAAAACTTATCATATGTCATCATATTGGCTCAGACTGAAACCTTTGGCAAATAAAAGCTGTTTTATTCCTCATGAGGTGGCAGGAAATGATAAAGCCTTTCAATGAAAATAAACAAATGAATTTCAGAATGCCTTGGAGGCAAGGTAGGTATTTCAGTCCCTGTGCATATGTGAACACCCTCACCTTCACTCCACAGCACGGAAGAAGATAGGCTAGCTGTACCTCCCTGAGCTGAACAAGATCATTGCCATTCTGAAGCTAGATTTACATCACACCCCAGTCAAACCTGGGACATGAAGTCTTGCTGGTGAATTTCTGCAAACTATGATGCCTCTGTTCTGCTGGATAACATGGTCCCCTTACTGTGAGTAGTAACCCACATGTTCTGCAACTACTGTTTCAGGATATGTTTCAGTCAGCTGAGTTCACACCACTCATATGTGTGCCCCAACCCTCACTCATTCCATTTGTTATGGTATGTTATGATAATTAGTTCTTTTTTTTTTCTTTTCTTTTTTTTCGGAGCTGGGGACCGAACCCAGAGCCTTGCGCTTGCTAGGTAAGTGCTCTACCGCTGAGCTAAATCCCCAACCCCCGTTGTCAAAAATGTCAACAACCCATAACAGAATCACCGAAGCAGAATCTTAATTGAATTTTCTTAAACATTTTGTCCTTTAGGCATGACTGTGGTGGACAGTCATCTCAACTGCTAATTGACCTAGCCTACTGTGGGCTGCACACAGTTCCCTAGGCTAGACCCTGAATGTATAGGGGAAGAGACATGGGTGAACAAGAAAGTAGTTAGCATGGGCGTGCTCATTTCTCTCCACTCCTGACTGTGGGTGCGATGAGACTAGCTATTTGAGTTCCAGTATTTTCTTCTGCAAAGCTGAAATTGTGGACCAACTAAACCCTCCCCTGCCTTATGCTGTTTTTGCAGGATACTTTGTCTCAGCTGTAGGAGTGAGAGGAGGGCATATGCTCTTCTCTATTTCCCTTCCATGCTTCAAGTGTGGTCTGCTTCGATAATTCTTCTTGTTTTCTGTATCTCCATCCCGTCTTTCATTCTCAGATTATTCCGATACTCTTCTCATTGGACATGTTGTATAGTATTAGCATTGCTGATTAGTACTTTTCCTATGCTGGGTGGGATTCTTTTCTCTAAAAGATAGACAGACTTCTCTTTTTCCCGGTCCTTGGCCACAGAGCTCTGTACAAACATTCAAGCCCTTCCCTTATTCAGGGTATTCCTTGCACAATGCGCATGCTCCAGCTCCTCAGCAGTAAACCATCTTCCTTCCCTTTGGCAGACATCATCTTTTATGTCCATTGCAAACTTTTCTGTTCCTAAAATATATATTATACTTTGCATTTTACATGTGGATATTATATTATTGGTTTTTAGCTTGCTCTTTCAGAATCTACAGGAGGTCAGAATATGCTTGCTTAAGTCAACATTCTACATTGAGCATCTGGTGCAGAATTGACTAAATGAATTTGACTTTGAGACTTAAATGAATAACATGGTGCCTGGACAGATGAGTTCAGTATGACATGATATATAAATAATTCAACATTGATAAATTTTTCTTCATAGTAATCAAATTCTCTGACACTGTAACTTTCACTGGATTAATGGTTTTTACTGAATTTATTAATTTGGGAAAAGTTTGATGGTGCTAGTTACAGTGGAAGAAATATGAAAGACATAAATCTTCAGAAAATATAGAGCTAGAAAAAATCAAACATATTGAATCCTGAATAAAAATGCCAAAAATTATGAGACTCATCCTGATGTAGTATTGGTAAAGACCATCTTGTACAAATATGAATGTTTGCTCTGAGCAGGGAGAAAAGATAAATGTCTGGGCACATGTGGCACTGGTTAGCATTATTAGAGCACAACAACAGCAATTGTCTCTGTAAAGAAATGTGAGTTTAAATAAAGTTTGCTCTCCTATATTTGTCGTTGGTAAAACACATCTTGTAATTTAAGTACCAGTTTCTTCCTTTGCAAAATAGTTACAACATAAATTCCTTTACCAGACTGCTAAAAACAGCCTGGAAATGTGGACAAGTTTTTCACCAAATGCAAAGCAGAACAGAAATGTCATTAGGCTGAGCAGAAAGAAGAATAACAAGTAAGTCTGAATGCCAACTGAATCCTGGGGTTAAAGGGTGGGAATTTAGCTTCAGCAAGCAGAGGAGCAGATGCAGTAGGATGCAGACATATAGGTGCACATGTCAGTGTTCCAAACTTCTCAACACAGCCTCTAGGCCTATTAGGCTTGAGAGCTACTCCACTAATTTTTCTCTATTAAATTTAAGATGACTGCAGCTGGGGTTGGGGATTTAGCTCAGTGGTAGAGCACTTGCCTAGAAAGCTCAAGGCCCTGGGTTTGGTCCCCAGCTCCAGGAAAAAAAAAAAAAAGAAAAAAAAAACCAGATGACTGCAGCTAAAGGACACACTGAAAATATAAAATGGTAAATATCACCAAATTCTACTCATTTCGAGTCTTCTAATGCATTATAGATAATTTATTGGTAGCTTCTAAATGAAAACCAAAGAGGTTTAGGTTTCCAAGATGGCACACTGGATAAAGGTACCTGAGGACCTTAGTTCAATTCTCAGGACCCATTTGTTGGAAAGAGAACAGAGTACTGTGGATTTTCCTTTTCCCTTCGTAGCACGCTGTAGCCTGAAAGTGTGTGTGTTCTCCCACACTTGCATCCCTCACAAACACATGTGCAGAGAGGGCAAGGGCGAGGGAGAGCAGAGAACATGAGTGTACTTTCTATTTATTTATGTTTTTACATATTCTAAAAGTTTAAAATGTCAGGGCAAGAAGTAGAATGGATGTAAAGCCAGGAAAGGGAATACCACTTGAAATGTAAATTAAAAAGTCCAATAAAAAATGAAAAATTCGCGGTTGGGGATTTGGCTCAGTGGTAGAGCGCTTGCCTAGCAAACGCAAGGCCCTGGGTTCAGTCCCCAGCTCCAAAAAAAAGAAAAAAAAAATGAAAAATTCATAGGGAAGCACAAGTTCTAATCACAATAATTATTTCATAATGTTACATTTTGAGCAGATACTTATACACTTAAAGAAACAAATATTTCACGAATATGTGGAAATAGGGAGTAAGGTTTGTACTTTTCGATTTCGATGTTACAAATACTAAGCTGAGGAAATAGTTACATTTTGCATTATATTTTTCAAGTATGTTTATAGGACTGCCCATATATATATATATATATATATATATATATATATACCATACCAGCATGAGATTCTCTCCATGAATGTCTTCAACTAAGGAAATAGTTTAAAAGCCAGAGGAATGTCAATTAAAAAGATGTCAATTTCATTGTATCTTAGGTTCATTCTGGGTGCTTAAATGATTTATCAGTCATGGAGAACACATTGAAATTCTGGGCTATGGATCCTCTCTTCTCATATATTCTAGGGCAAAGGACTCATCTAGGTTGTATTAAGAACCTTGAGCTAGCCTGAAATCTAGGGAAATGTCTTCCTTAATGGACAAGTTATTGCTACAGAAATATGTTTAGCAAACCAAGGAAGAATTTTGAGTTGTAATTACCTACATGTGATTAAATTTTTTCCTTATCTTCAGTCTAAAAATAAAGGGTCAGACAGTGGCACCCACTCTTGTATCACATCTGGATTGTGGTAACTTCAGGAATGCAAGCAATGAAGTAATTTTCTTCAGTCTGACTCACCAGCAAGGATCTGTTACCAAAATATCTCAGTCAGCATTGTTTCAGGAGATTAAGTAACTAAGGGTCAGTTCCTAAGAACATTCAATCGTAGACTAGATTGTTGTTCCATTTTTCACTCTATTTTACTGATTCCGTTATATCTTTGTAATTTCCCACATAGGGCCATAATTTAGTTTCTGGCCTTGCTGGTGCAGATCCTGAGAATGTGGTTGGATTGTGGCAAGAAAATGCAAAGGAAAGTTACTAATTCTGAGCCATGCTTTAGTTTTTTCAAGTGTTTTTCTTTAAACCTCTTGAGCTTTCATAACTGGACAGAGCGTTCTGTTGAACAGGCAGTTTGGCTAAGGCTCAGAAATATACATAGCAGATCTAGATCTAGCTTGAAGCTAAGATCTGAATCATTCAAGCCCTTCTAGGTTGGTCAAAACCCACTAACCCCAGATATGAAAGAAAATACATCATTTTTAGTTTAAGCCACTGAGTCTTGAGATGTCCATTACACAGCTCAACATGCTTAATTGTTAGCTAAGATACATAAGAACTGTATATTTCAAAATTAAGAACAGACATGGCTACTGATGTGGATATTATTGGAGGAAAAATATACACACCTTGTCTACAAGCAATTACAAGTAGTGATAACTGAGATACTTGTGAGTGGCATATTCAGGGACGTGTTAAAGCCTCCTAATTTCTTAAGTGCTAAAAGTCTTCTTCAGTGCTCTGATACATGGAAATGACCATTATTCCTGACGTTCTATCTTGATTAGTTTAGCAAACAACAAAAGAAGAATGCAGCCCACAAAGGCATGTTATATTTTTTTCAAGTTTAATGCATTTATTTTATTTTATGTTGCTATTTTTAAATTTTATTTTTCTTGGATATTTTATATATTTACATTTCAAATGCTATCCCCTTTCCCCTCTTCCCCTTTAAGCCATGCTATACTAATAAAAGAAGATTGTTTCAAAGTAGGATATAACAGAAGATTTTAATTATGTTCTAAAGTTTTAATATAATATAGAATGTATGCAGGCTAAAATATACTAAATACATTCATCTTGCTTCATTAGAATAGTCCACAAAATCAAGTGTGAGTTTCTGTTCTGTAGTATGGATTCAGTTGATCACCTATTTTTTTGTGTGCTTTAAATTTTTAACTTAATGGGTTCCCTCAGGACATTGTTTAAAATTAGTAGTTGACTAAACTCCCTTCAAAAGGCTATTGCATTAATTTATGCAGTCTTCCTGGGAATTCAGAACTGTTTCTAGAATAATGCTTTCATGATTATTATTTAGAAGTGTCACATTACCATACCATATATTTTTTGTTCCACCCACAAGGGACAGATCTTATGCTTCCAATTTTCTTATGTCTGTTTCCAAAACATGTGGTCCAACCACAGTGATAAGAAAGGAACAAGCTGACCTTAAAACTTACAAGAAATAAATGACATGATACTTTATCTTAGTTCCTGTGACTACTATGTTAAGTCAAAATTTAGCACACAGGCTGGAACTTAAAATTTTTTTGCATTTAGGTTTATATATACAAACTGTACATACACTGTAATGTGTAGCCTACTTTTTATTGCTATTAAAATTTCTTGGATTCCATACAGGCAATAAATTATATAAAGTGTCTAGATTTGGTATTTATTTTCTTAAAGGCCTGTTGGTATAAATTTATAGATAGGCAAAATGTAAAAAGAACAGAAAATGTTTGCCCAAATAAATAGAACATGTATACACAAACCTTGAGTGAGCAACCACAGCCAAATTCTGTGGCAACTAATATAATAAAACAGTTACAGTCATTTCAGTGTTTTGTGGGCTCCCCAGAGTGGAATGTTCCACTTTTTAAAACTTTGTATATAATTAAAATTCTGTTGCAGATATGTGCTCCAGTGTCTTCTGGAAAAAGGTATAATTAAGTAACCCGAAGCTTTGTAAGTAAGCCTTGCTCGATGAGCAAGAGCTCTGCCATCCCATCTGTGGTCCCCTCTCTGAGCATCATGGATCCTGCTCACTCCCTGTAGTTCTCTATCTATCTTCATCTCAGATCTTCAGTATCTTCTTTTGTAATTAAGGCTTTCCTTTTTATTCCTTTACCAAAGAGAGATTCACAGAACTATCTTTAAACATACCTACTGGGAGACATTGAAGATGTGTTGGTTTTGAGTACTAGTGGAAAAGAACATTGAGAATTCTAGCACAATATCTAATCTAGTATATAAAAGCAGGATATTGATCCATTCTGATAAACTACAACAGTTCTCTGAGTGTCCAGGCCCAATATCACATAAAAACAATTTTGTGTTAAGACACACAACTATCTTTTTCATGAAACACATTATGGAGCTATAAGGTTTAAGTAACATCGTGTGGAAACACAGGGCTCAGCGCTTCTAAGAATGAAATATTATTTTAGTTACAAACTTCCACATGGAGTTTGCAGCAGAGATTTGCACAGACTGGCAGGAAGACTATTGTCCCTTACATGTGCCACTAGACTTCTCTAAGGAACAATCAACAATTTTCCTGCATATATAAAAGTCAACTTATGTTTAATATTAGCCATGTTTTAATGTAGAATCTAAACACAGTTAAGAAAATGGTAAAAAACTTGGATAAAAAGGTAATGTGAGGGTAAACATTTCTTCAAAGAGTCCTTGCTTTTGACAAGATCCTATAAACTTCAACATTATATACCACATGTATAATGTATGCCATATATGTGACATTGGTCAGCCTCCTGTGGTAAGAAATCACCTGATCAGGGACAGGGTTTCTCCCTGCAACTCCACCACAGGAAGATCTCTTATAAAGTGCAATTTGACATTTAGTGTAAAAATGAAGTTTTCATCTCTTTCACTAGAGGAGGAGCATGAAACATGTCCTGAATATGCACAAATGCTTCCCGAATAATCCAACATTATATGATCTGAAGAAAATGGAAACATTCTAATTCACCAGTTATCATACTTTTGTTGACATTGCAAGTGTAGCACAAATGGTCAGAGGATATGAATTTCCTGCAAAGAACCACAGTGGGTTGACATTCAAATTGCATGCAAATAACTGCAGCTGAAGTCAGTGCTTCCTAATATTTGCTAATATTGTCAAAACAATGAGGCAGATACTTAGACCTCTGTCAAAAACGTGCATACAAATTACCCATTTGCACACATAAGTGTCAAATCTGTTCAGTCTCCACAGTAGAGCTGATTTTAAGGTGCCGTGTGCAGAATATGGAACATGTTCTTACTCAGTGACAATGTCATCTTAACACAGTATCCTAAATGATTGAAGCTGCAGCCCAATCCGCTGAATCAATACCTGATAGGTTTCTTGGCCATCAACAAAATACGAACATTATCATTCTTTAAAACACAAAGAAAGTTATACATTCGTGGGAGTTTGCTTCATGCTTCCCTACTCCTAACTCCCGGCCCCTGTCCCTTACTGAAGAGCCACTGGCATTGCTAGTTGCTGGGGGAGGAAGAATGATTCATTTTGAATGTGTGGTGACTGGTAAATTCTCCATACTCTAGTGGTTACCTTTACAGATATGGGCAGCACTAATTGGATTTGGTGTGTTAGCAAAGATTAAAAACAACTGTCTGATGCCTTTGTGCATGAGAATTACTCAATAAGTATGCAAAATTCCCAGGCCCACTGTTGGGGCACTTTCGACTCTGAGGTAGCCAATCCAGAGCCAAAGTGAAGAGCACTGCGACTGCCAACCCAAGGAACAATGCCAGACACCCTCCTGAAGCCACAATATGATTTTGCTTGATTGATGATGTGAGGTGCAAATTCATTGCTTTGCTCCATGAATTACTTGAACCTCTTAAAGAAAGTAGTTTAGGAAAAATCAACACAATGGATAAAATATGTGACTCTACCTGACCTGTCAAGTTCAATCATAGCACATGTCGCCTGGAAAGAGTATGCAAACACGCATGTGGCATAGGCCATCTTGGGAGAAACAAGATCAGAATAATGCTTCCGCTGGGAAGTTCCCAAGGAAAACAAGAAACACACAAAGCTTCTGGAAATGGAAAGATGTCAGCTCTGCAGGGATGTTCATGTGGAATCTGGGAGATGCACTGGAGAAGGAGCTGTGCCTGCTCCAAAAGCATAAACATCACAAAGTCACAACATTACCACTACCTTGTATGCCTTTCTCAAAAACAAGTCAACCTCCAACCACTGGAGATGGAAGCAAAGGCTCTTTCCCGGGAGACCTGAAAACATCACCTGACTGCTGAAGGCCCATGGAATCTGACTAGGGGTTCTCAGCAGCTCTGGGCAGGCTAAGTCAGGCAGAAATGTGTACCCTCTCAGCCCTGTCTCTGCCAGGGCAGTTTCTGAACTCCCATCTGGGACAGTGGCTGTTGTATCTTCTGACTGTTTTCTGCTGACTATTCCGAAGAGTTCCTACCCATCTGGAAAAGAGATTGCCCCCATCATTACTGTTTTACATGACAGGATAGCAAAGTCCTGGTAGAAATGACTGAGGTGTTCATGGACATACAGGTATAGAGGGAGGAACCAAAGAACTTGGGATCAACTTCTCTGATTCAAAAGCTTTCCATACATCGATTCATATCTCTGCTCTGACTCCAGGGATTGTGCCAGGGTTCACAGAGGATCGTTCTTCACAACTACAGTTGATACAGAATATTATGATTTCATGAGGCATGGTAGCATATCTTTGTTTTCTATGCATTTTTTAGACTACTTTTGGATACAATAACTAGATCAAGTCAATATTTTCAAAGAACAGATATTAAAGATGTTGTGATGAGCCATGAACTTGTTACATTAAACATATGAAACATCTTACTTATTCATTGAGACATTTTTTTGTTTAGTACATTTTTACTTATATTAGCTAAGAATATTCCTCCATTAAAAACACAACTGATCTTCCTTGTAATTCTTACTGGGGGGGCTGGTTGCTAACTGTGAAGACATTTGCTCCATAGACATTGTTACAAATTCAATTACAATTTTACTTTGATTTCTATAATTTTCTATGTTTTTGGCTTGTTTGCTGCAAATCCAAGTGCTGATGATACTGCTTTCAACTTTCTACGTAGAGAGGCCACAGAACAGAACTTTCATACCAGATATCTCAACCGTAATAGGGTTTCCCTTTTGGATGTCATTGAAATGTCAGTATATTTCATGAAAGTTCATAAGTAGTAATTTGTGGTTATCCTTGGAACATCGGGTCCAATATCTCTTAAACACAAGCCCACTACTACAGCTTTACATTTTAGACGAATAACATGGCAGTTAGTAATCAAAATACAACAGGCTTTTATTTAAAGTTAATAGTGTTTTGAGCTCTTTTTCTTTTAATTCAGAGAAAGTAAAGGACTCAGTAACAGTTTTGCCTGGTTTGCTGGAGACATTTTGTTTCATTTCATCTAGTTTCTAATGAACAATAAAAATCAAAGTTCTTATCTTCTTTGTCCTCAGTATCACAAATTGGTATTCCTGGTTTTGAAAGCCAGGGTACAAATTCTGCTTAGTTCCTGTACTCCTTAGAGCTACTCTGAGAAACAACATGAAGGTATTTTCCTGATACTGAGCACAAGAATACATCAGTGGTTAAGCACATGTTAGGAGGCACAGCAAGTAGAATATTTATGAGTGTGTTATAAATACTAATGTGAAAGAGGACAGTTGAAGAAGCTCTAGGCCCAGTCCCTCAGAGGGTACACAGTCCACTGATGCACAAATGCTCTCCAACCATTCTAACAACAGAAGTTCCACAAGCCTGCCGGCATGCCAACAGTCTCAACTCTTCCCCTGTCCAGGTTGCTAAATTCAGTTTGCTGGGGGAAAACAGATAGCAGCTGAGCTGATTTATCTTTTCTTTGCCATCTTAAAATAATGAAGATTTGATTGATCAGGCTTTATTTCTTGTTTTCATGTTTGGAATACAAGGAAATTCTACAGACAGGTGGGCTTGAGCCATACTAGTTACCACAGCAATTCATTAGCTCACGTGCTGCTGAGAATGGCAAGGCCACACAAACACCAGTCTGGAAATTCTTTCCTATACGAGACAGTTGCAGAAGTGCTCCCTTTCATTTATGTATTTGGTAAAAATCCAAATGTCTGGGATGACAAGGGGCCTTTTCTTCTTTATTTGAGATCTTTCAATATGCATAACTATTCTACAAAGGCCTGGCCTTTTGTGGCCTCTGGCCATCACCACAAATGAAAGGACTTGCCACACAGTGAGTTTGGACATGTTCTGATTAGTTGATGATTAGGAAGTGTATGCTATTGCTCTGTATTGAAAGGTTAGATGTGTGAGGTGAAGGCCTGTGAGTAACCCCAAATCTAGCTACTTTCAGATTTTCTTTGATATTATTGGTCAGTCTGACACATCATTATAATCCTCTTCGAAAGGTATTATGATTCAGCAACTGTACATATTCACAAGTAGAACATCTGTAAAGACTTTGGGGTAAACTCCCAATGAAGTATGCCTATTTTCTATGAAAACACGCCCAACTTACTAAAGAAAAGCAGAAGCAGAGATGGGTGGGCAGCAGAAAGCCCAAGACTGAAGGACTCTTCACTGCTGCTCATTGGCTGAACAGAGACAATGAGCCATTCAGAGTTTGACCAGGGTCTTTGTGTATGAAGTAACAATTTTATCATTTGGAAGCAGAGGCTTCCATTTTGCTTGTGCCTGTGGTGAAACTAGGGTGGGGATGGGGTGTTTTTTGAGAAAGACTATCTTTCTGATGTGCTAATTTTTACCATCTTAATACATTGGTTAAGAATCAATCACAGGAAAACAAGGTAGAACAATTTACATGGAGCAAATCAAAACTAAACCAAGGTCAAGAAAGTATTGTGATCCTTCAGGCATGCATTCTCACTAGATCCCAAGTTGGTGACGTCCTTCTTACAGCACCACTTCAGTGACAGTTCTTGTAAGGATTTTAGATAGTTCCAGAAATTTCCCCCATTCTACTGCTGCAGCACACATACATCTACCTGCTAAGTAACCATCACTTCTTATTCATACATCTGTTGTTAATTTCTATTCCATAACACAACTCAGCAATCATGAATTTTTATCTCCATTAATAGGCAACTTGTTTGGAGGAGGACACTGACTCCCATTCTTCTGCCTGCCCTCCTATCCCTAGCTTATTTATGGTCATGAATAGTGGTTATTAAATAGTTATGATGCGGAATTGATGACATGTTTCTAAGACCATCTCTAAGTGTGGAAAACAAATGTGTTTTATATTCAAAGCATCCACCAAACCATTGTGTCTATACATTTCAGGACACTTTACAGGACTGAGTCAATTGGCTTTCAATGAATGGTTTTGCCTTCCATTTACTTGCTAGGGGAATCATTTGGAGGAAAGGGTAAGACAAAGCCCAGAAATAATAATAATTAGAATAGACAACAAATTAAAATAGCTTTCCATCTTAGCGTGGTTCTGACATCATTGGAAAATGTATATGGTTGTAAGTGAAAGCTTTTACTAAGATTTTTGTCAAGTGGCCTGTTCTTCACTGTGAAGGCAGATCTGTGTTCATTTTGTTATTAATCCTATTTTGACATGTATCATGAACAAGAGACATGATAAGAACTTTCAGAATTTCAGGTTGTGCAAGGCAAGGGATCTGACATAGAAGCATGTAATGCTGGAAATAACTCAGAAATAGTTTCAATGTAACAAAGCTAACATTTCCAAAGGTAAAAGCACAATGAAGATGTAATGAGTGTTCTGACTTAGAGACTTCATTGTTCTCTTACTGACACTTTGTCTAAGCTTATGAATTACTAAAAAGCAGATGGAAGAACAATGAAAAACTCAGTTCCTTGTCCAGAAGAGAGCTGCATTAGCAACCACATTTGAAACTTTCACATGATGATTTATCTGCTTATTCAGTCTTGATTACTCTCTCTCTCTCTCTCTCTCTCTCTCTCTCTCTCTCTGTGTGTGTGTGTGTGTGTGTGTGTGTGTGTGTGTGTGTGTAAGATCCACGTATGTATGATTATTTGTTTGTGAATGTGTGTTTGGCATTCCCATGACGACTTTCAGTGTCAGTTCTTGCCCTCCAAGTTCCGTGAGATAGGATCTCATGCTGTTTGCCTCAGATTCTAAGCCAGGCTAGTTAGCCACAGTTCTCCAGGGATTCTTTTGTTTCTCCCTCCCAGCTTGTTTTGACAGTCCGGGCTTCCCAAACAACTGCTACCAGATCCAGCTTTACGTTGGTCTTAGGGATCTGAACTCAGTCCCTTACTAAGGAAGAAACTCAGGGCTTCCTGGAGCTAAGCAACTGATCTGCTACTGATCAACATCCTGAGCCATCAGGATTTTAGAGGAAGGACTCCGAGCAAAGTAAGCAAATATGAGTACTCAACAAGCTTTGATTATTATGTATGTGAGACATGACATTTAATGAGACGTTCTTTTTTTCTTTCAGAAAAATAAACCCCATATTTATTTTGTTTTGCCTTAAGCATGTTTGCCTTAAACATCAACTGAGTGCAGGACCATCAATTATCTAAGGTTTCTTGTTATTGTTGCATGAAGGCATTGGTTTTCAACTTAGCGGGTCACAATTCTTTTGGGGGCGTTGAAAGACCCTTTCACAGTGGTCACATATCAGACATCCTGTATATCAGGTATTTACATTATAATTTACAGCACAATTGCAATTATGAAGTAGCAAGAAAACTAAGTTTATGGTTAAGGGTCACCACAACGTGGGGAACTGTATTCAAGGATAAAGGCATTAGAGAGATTGAGAGGCACCGCATCAAAGTCTTAAAAGGGAGCTAATTGTAGAGGTGGTTTATTCCAGAAATAAAATGAAACAAACAAATAAAAAAAAACTCCTTTTTTTTCTTTTTTAATCTACTATGAAGTCAGTGTTCTCTCTTCCATTTTCTGAGTATTTAGATGTGTAGAATAAGAATTCATTTTCTGAGAGACAGCCACGAGACTCTGCAGAATTCTCACCTTTCAAAGAAAGATTCAATTATGTTCTTATACCACACTTGCAAAGAAAAACTATTCAGGAAATATTTAAAGGATTCCTAGAGAAAAAGCAAGAATCTCAGGTTACTTCATGAGCCCACCTGGTTAGCTCACACACCATCAGTCGACACTTCTGTACCACAGGGGTTCATGGCAAACTTGATGTTTGGGAATGTGTAAAATCTCCATGTTTATTTCATGATCAGATGATGCCTTTAATTAAAATTTGAGGTTAAGAAAATTATACATATAATATTTGAATCACCAATCGTGCTGAGTAAAGTCAGTGAAGTAAGCAATATACAAGACAGGAAAAGCAAATGGCCTAGGGAGACTGTTTATCTTTGGAGAGTGTAGCTGCTCTGTGAAAAAGGTTTAAGAGCAGAGTGGGTGGAACCGGCTGATTCCAGTCAAGGCTGCCTTACTGTGTGAGTTAGGGGTGATTAGAATTAATTGGCCAGACCTTGAGACTCTTTTCTTCCTTCTGGGTCAAAGGTAAACAGTAAAGCTTACTTCCTAGCAAAAGTGCCAGAAAAACGAAATAATTACGTCAAGGTAACAGAACAGTTCCCATAAAACTGATTTGTTTGTTATCTAAGCAATGGTAACATTAAAGAAGATCTTAGTTTCTTTTAATGTGAACCTTCAACTTTTGCTTTACAAAAACTGAAAGAAAAGAACAGGAATAGCACAAAAATATTCTTTATCCTACTTATCCTACCAAACCAAACCAAACCAAACCAAACCAAAAAACAGCAACAAAAATCCCCTAGTAGTATCTCCATAGTTTAATAGAGTGTAATAGACACTGTGGAAATCAAATGACCTGCAGAGATGTGTGGGTAAATCACTTGGCACACAGCAGTGAGGCCAGGAGTTCAGATCCTGACAGCCCCAAAACTGCCAAACAGGTTTGGATGCCAGCCTGTGATCCCTGGACCTAGGGCTGGAGCTGGGGATGCCAGGGCCATCGGAGTAGCTGAGTCTGAAAGCTCAGCTCCCAGGAATAGACCCTGCCTAACACGTAGGGAGAAGAATTAATAAGAAGCCAAGTGCAAACTTTGACCACCATGTTCCTGTGTATGAGTATACATATATATATATGCATATATGAATACATATGCACACACATACACATGCAACAACAGTGATCAAAATGACATTGAATGGTTATATTTCGATGCCTTTTCAAATCTCTATTAGTAAAATTTTCTCTAAATCATTAATATTTTTACCAGAAAAATCTGTTCCTTTTTACCCAAACATTTTGTATTTTCTCGATATTAAAAAATCCTATAAATCAGAGCATGCTCCTCCTCTTGATTTATTTCTCCACTGTCTGATACCCACCTAACTAACCCCTCATCTCGCTAAACCTCTCTCTCTCAGAAAATTTTTCCTACTCGACTTCACCGTTTCCCATGTCTGTTCTCCTAATAGTGATTTCTGTCAGGCCGTGCAGAAATTTAATATGGTTTCTTCTTCATATTTCACATCTGCAGTTTGTGTTTATGCATGCGTCCCTGTTTAGACTCTGAGTGCCTATAAGAACACAGCATGAATTGAACATCATTTATGACTGTATCTCCAGAATTCAGCTAATGCTTCCTGTTATGCAATCAGTCAACATTCATAATATGAGGAAATAGAGTATGGCCACATTGAGATAATTAAAGCATGAAGTGATATACAATCCTTCATCGTAGACAAACACAAGAGAAACAGAAATAAAAGAGTATTTTTTAGGCTGGTGCAAGAGCCTCTGCAGGATGGGGCACAGCTTAAAGTTCCTAAATACAGGAAAGGTTCGCGTACAGAACTGTGACTACTTTTTGATTCATAGGTATACACTTGTGAAGGAGGACCAAGGGACCCGTGAATGCTTTATAGCACAGGACAATTTAAGAAGTCTAGAGAAAAATGAACATACAAGAGTTCTACCCAATCACCCTTGTCTTCAGATTTTCTACTCTGAGGTAGGTATTTGTGTGGTGGGGTAACTGTGCCCCAGGGTCAGAGATAGAAGTATTTAGCTTCTGGGTTGTCGTGTACTTTATGATAGAAGCTGCATTGAACTGCTTTCCTCAGAAGTTCCTTTCTCTCATTTGGTGAAGGTAACAGTCTATTTTTACCCACTCTTCATGGGTTGTTTTAGAGGCTGTTTTTCCACTTTGTCTTCAATATGACCCACATCAAGTATGTCCATCCAAATGAGAATGCCTCTCTTCCCCACTGCTCAGTTCTGCAATTTCCAGGCTCCATCAACATCTCCACCTCAGCTTCTGAGATGCTCTCTGGATGCTCATATTCTTCCTCTGCTGCAGACCCTTCTACATGTCAATTACGGGAAACAGCAGCAACCACCAAATGTCTCAAATCTTTTTTATTCTTTTCTATCTTCTTACTACCCCAACTTCCTGTTCTTCCTCTTTCTCCCCTGCATTTTATTTTTTCTGAAATGGCTAACCTCTTCTCACCCAGAAAAAAATGTCCTCCTTCTACATTCTGCTTGTCACTTCTTTAGTGGCCACAGCCTCTGTGCTATTTACTGACAGTGCTGAACAATTACGCCTACCCAAACTGATTTACCTGTCTATCTTCAATGGCAGGGACCCGTGTGATCTACTAAGGATGCAGCATATCCCTTGAAATGTCAAAGTCACACCCTCACTTTTCAGAGATATGAAAAAGTACATAGAATACAGGCCTACAGTGAGCAGACTGGTGAACAGACTGGATATTAGCATGTTTAGAAGAAAAATGAGATGATCTGCATAGCCTGTACTAAGTAGGTTTTGAGAGCCAGTCTTGGAACCCATTGGCTTTGAGCAACTATTTCTATGGAAACAGACATTCTAAGTTCCAAACAGCACACACATATATGAAATTGCTACTTTACGGCTCCATGGGGTATCAGCTGGCACTGGGGCTAGGAGGCAACCCCCACTCTAGCCACTGGCTTGCCTTTCTGAGAGTTGAATGAGTTTCACACCAAGGTGTGAGGGGCAGGCCAAGTATACACCCAAACCAGCACTAGTCAGCCAGTGAGCCACCAGATGTTTTCTGCCATCCTGGCCTCCCTGAGCATATATCATGCTGATCACTGTTTATTGTGTGCGTAGGGACCTCACAGAGGTAACCTTTTCCTTACAGGTCAACGCTGACTTTGAGCTCTCAAACTTCAGAGTCCTCTGTGAGCTTGAATCTGGTGTGCCTGCGGAGGAGGCCCAGATCGTCTACATGGAGCAACTCCTCACAGATGACCACTGCTCTCTGGGCTCCTATGGACTCAAAGATGGTGATATGGTTGTACTACTTCAGAAGGATAATGTGGGACCTCGGCCTCCAGGAAGGGCTCCGAACCATCCTCGAACAGATTTCACTGGGTCTGGGTCGGCTGTGCCTGGAACATCAAGTTCGCGACACCCACATCCGCATCAACACCATCATCACCAACATCAACGCATACCATCAACACAGCAAGCCCACGGATTGGCTTCTGGAGAGAATATGGCTTTTGCTCAGGATCTCAACAGCCCTGCCCTGATTCGAAGCATGCTGCTTTCCAACCCCCATGACCTGTCCCTGTTGAAGGAACGGAATCCTGCTTTGGCGGAAGCTCTGCTTAGTGGAAACCTCGAGACATTTTCTCAGGTCCTGGTGGAACAGCAGAGAGAAAGGGCCGTGAGAGAGCAAGAGATGTTTCGTCTTTATTCTGCTGACCCATTTGATCAGGAGACACAGGCTAGAATAGAAGAAGAAATCCGACAGCAGAATATTGAAGAAAATATGAATATAGCCATGGAAGAGGCTCCGGAGAGTTTTGGACAAGTGGCTATGCTCTATATTAACTGCAAAGTGAACGGGCATCCTTTAAAGGCTTTTGTTGACTCAGGTGCCCAGATGACTATCATGAGCCAAGCTTGTGCTGAGAGATGTAATATCATGAGACTGGTAGACCGACGGTGGGCTGGGGTTGCTAAGGGAGTAGGCACACAGAGGATTATGGGCCGCGTTCATCTGGCTCAGATTCAGATTGAAGGTGATTTCTTACAGTGCTCTTTCTCTATACTTGAAGAGCAGCCCATGGATATCCTTCTAGGGCTTGATATGCTCAGGAGGCACCAGTGTTCCATTGACCTAAAGAAAAACGTGCTGGTTATTGGCACTACAGGATCACAGACTCACTTCCTTCCCGAAGGAGAGTTGCCCTTGTGTGCTAAGCTGCTGAGTGGAGCAGTGCAGGAAGACTCTTCAGACAAGGAAGTGGCAGGTAGTATCAAACATCCTGTCAAGGGTCCAGGACGGAAAAAGCATTGAAGGACGTCATATGTAAGCCACTGACACACGGAAGCAAGCCTTAGGTCCCAAGGAAATTATAAGACATGAGCTCACTGGCAAAGTCATCATTAAAAACAACTTAGCAACCAACCCTGGCCTTGTGACTGAGTTCACAGATGGGTGACTATGTAAGTCATCAGTGATTCATCAGAGTGTGTATGTAGGCCCAGTCCTTCACTCCCAGATCACCGAACCTCATCCAGGGGACAGAATGGAGCTTCAAGTTGGCCTCTCAACAATCTAGGAGAAAGAAAACAAGTCTCCCCTATCAGATTATAGGATGGCATGTCCAAGCCAAGGGTTATTTATTTTGTTCAAGTCCTTAGAAAAGAAGCCATTCTTTAAGGCTAAAACTTCATGTAAACGAAATGTTTTCACATAAGCAATAGCAATGGTCTTGTATTATGCACCCAACCTCGTGTGAATATGGGGTATAAGTGTATGTGTGTGTGTGTGTGTGTGTGTGTGTGTGTGTGTGTGTGTGTGTATGTGCGCGCGCGCGCACCCCCTAACAGTCATAGAGCAAAAGTTGAGAAATTTGGATATCTTTCTTAATCTCTTTCCACCTTAGCTTTTGAGACAAATTCTCACAGAACCTGGAACCTTTCCAGTATTGCTATTGTATATTATTTATCTGATTAATCCCTCTGTTTTATATGAGTGCTAGAGATAAAACCTAGGTCCTTGTGCACCTGCAACAGGCATTTTACTATCTGAGCCAGATCTTCAGCATCCCCTGTCACCCCTTTACATACCTTTTAGAGACAGGGTCTCATGATTTTCAACCTGGCTTCAGATATGGCTGAAGAGGTCCTTGTATTTCTAATTCTGCTGCTTTCATGTAGTGGTGGGTATACAAACAGGGCCATGACACCAAGTATGGTGATGTTGGACAGAAAATGTAGGCCACTTGTACATGGCAGACAAGCCTTCCACCCACTAAGGTATATCCTAACTCTAATGGCTTTCATGCTCACAGATCTGTCTGTTTTCATACTTGTTCTCTTTAGGATATGTGTGAGTAGTCTGCACAGTCTTCTTCCTCCTCGAGCTGAGCTGACTGCTACTCACAAATGCCTGCTTAGGGCAACATGCTCACCAAGTTTACACTACTTTACATTTTCTCTATCCCAAGATTCCCCTAAGGTCCAGCTTATAACATCTACCTCCACCCTTTTTGGTATTCTCAAAGCATATTTTTCTCCTTATTTTTAAAGAAAACACAATTGTAAGACAAACAATGAACTGGACTACTTTTTAATCTTAATTCTGGATGTTCTTGGACTGTATGGTGATGGCCTTGGAAGGTGAGTGTGAGCCATAGATAGGCCAGGACTCGGATACCTATTTTAAAATTTTAGTTAGGCCATCTTGAAAGTACATGCTTAGGCCTTTCAGCTGTTATCTGAGAAAGCTGACTTTCAGACTGATTAATGCTGGGAAGTAGAATCCCTTTGACTTAGTTCTAGCCTAAAACACCTGAGGATAACACTTCAACTTCCAGAGGCTGTCAGAACAGGGGAAGTATGATTAAGAAGGATAGTAGAGGGTTGTGGAAATATTTCTGTGGCCAGACTCTCTTTGCTCTTCCAGATGACCGAGCTCAGTTCCCCCAGCCTATGGAGGGTTCCCAACTAACTGCAATTCCAGCTCCAGGAGATCCAGTGCTCTCTTCTGCACTCTCCACACACATTCACATACACATATGATCACACAGAGACACATGTTGATACACATTACTTTTTAAATTAAAAATATTGATATTATAGAAACCCTATTATATAAACCCATTTAAAGGCAAGAAGTCGTGCTCTGAGCAGACCTCACTGTCACTTATCTGCTTATCCTGATTGCGTCATAGGCAGGGCTGAGCAGACCTCACTGTCACTTATCTGCTTATCCTGATTGCGTCATAGGCAGACCTGCTTTACAGCCAGGATCAAAGATCTATAGTTCCTAAAAGTTATAAGAAAAAAATAATCTTCCCTTATAATAACATTTCACTTTCTTTGACTTGACTCTTGGTGATAGTGCTATTCTTTCTAAACACAAGCTTACCTCCAGTGTTCTCATGCCCACTTTTCTAATATTACCTATATCTGTGTCAAATGTTACACAGCAGAACTACTAAAAGATCCATGGACAGACATCTTTTTGTTCTTTGTTCCTAATAAGTACTCAAGACAAACTGCAACTACAAATAGAAGACAATTAGGTCCAAAGAAATGGCTCAGTTTGTAAAGGCGCTTGCCGCCAAGTCTGTTTCCTGAATTATATCCTTGGGAGCTACATGGTAGAAGACACTTCATTTCTATAGCTTGTGATCTGAAATCCTCACCAGAGTTTTGTTATGAACCATCCTACCAGGAGGTTATTTCTAAATGTTTAAAAATAAATGTAAAGGACAAATAAATAATAAATAAGATGAAATTTATAAATAAGCAATACACCTATGAGAAATGTGGAATCCCTCAGTGAATAAAAAATTGAATTTCCATATCATATCATTTCTAGACTCAATCTTAAGGTCACTTTTGTCAAACATAGTACATTTACAGTGTCACATGGGATCAATTTTAATATCAAATGACTTATTTGGTCTTTAAAAGTTATTCCAAACATCACAGAATCTTTCAGGTAACCCACTCTGTCTTCTCAAGATTGCATTCTTCCAGGACAGCTATTGATCCAATATATTTGTTTCATAGTTTTTAATAAATTGATCCTCATGTTCCTTCTGCCAAAAATACATTTAAGCTTAGAGGCTACCTTTCTTATATATGAAATCAGTCATTTCCTAATTAGTAATCTTTATCAATTTTAACTCATTTTTGACGTGTTCTTCATAAGGCAAGTTTGTATGCTTCTAAAAATTTTCATACTTCTTGGAATATGCTCGAAGTTTTAAAAATACAATTTAAGTGAATGGTTAAATTAAAATGGTTTTGTTGACTTGATAGAAATGACGTAAGAGAAAGAAAAGTCCATGCAGTTATTTAATTAGCTGATAATTTTATTGATTAATTTTTTAAAAATGTTGTCTTAGAAATCCGAAGTATTTGAAAACTTGGTCCTGGGATTTAACATCTTTATATAATCCTGCATAACATATGAAAGTGCCCTGATTAATTAAACTTAAATGCACACATTTAGGGAAAAAATGCAATATCCTTTGTTTACTTAGAATGGGTACTATACAATGTATTTTCAATAATATTCTGACCATTATTCCTCAGGCTAAAATACAAAAATAACTAACAGGAACCTTACCATGTGAATAGAGAATTTCACAAAGCATTCAAATATACAAAGACCAGCATTTAAAATTTTCATTTTCTATGGTTCATTTACACAATGTAATATATTATTCAGCTATTGAAATCGAGAACATCATGAATTTTACAGACAAATGGAATAAACTAGGACATATCATCCTGACTGAGGTAACCCAAATCCAAAAGACATGCATGATAGGTACTCACTGATAAGTGGTTATTAACCAAAGAGTACATAATACTTAGGATACAACCCACAGACTGTAAGAAGTATAACAAGCAGAAAGGCCCAAGTAAGGAGGCTTCAATATCACTTAGAAGGGGGAAAGAAATAATCAGAGAAAGACCTGCAGTCTCAACTAACCCAAACCTCAGGGAACTCCCAGAGACTGAGCCACCAACCAGGCAGCATACATGGGCTGGTCCAAGGGTACCCCCCTTCCCCCACCAAACATTTATAGCAGAAGACTGCCTGACCTGACCTCAGTGGGAGAAGATGCACCTAATCCTCTAGAGACCTGAGGCCCCAGGGAAGGGGGAGTCCTGGTAGTGGGGTACACTCTCTTGGAGACAAGGGAGAAGAAGAATGGGATGAGGAACTGTGGGAGGAGAACCAGGAGTGGGTAATGTCTGGAATGTAAATAAATAAAATAATTTAAAAATAATTCATTTTCCCAGCAACATCAAGCTTACATTTTAACTTTCATATACTCATGTGTGCATGTACACCCACATGTCTCTATTCATTTTTGAACTGAAATAAAAAAAAATCCTTCCTAGAAAGAGTTCAAAATGTTTTATTCTTTGCTAGTCTACTACTTATAAAAACACATATTTTTATTTTTAACACATTTAATATATGAACATGGACAATGCATTCTGCACCACAAATTACAGAACCCTGACTGACCACACTGTGTTGCCCAGTCAAATCTTTCTTATTTCAAATGCTGAATTATTTAGTAACATTTAAAACCTGGGAACAAAAGATGCAAAGTACTAATGAAATTTCCTTTTATTTATTTAATTCAATAGAATTTCATTTTATTTTATTAAATGTTTCCTTAGGCAAAAGAACATTGCATTTGTTTTAAGTGCAATAATCTGTAAAGAATTCTCTAGTAGTAGGGCATGGTAGTACATGCCTTTAATTCCAGCGCTTGGGAGGCAGAGGCAAGTGGATCTCTGTGAGTTTAGGACCAGCCTGGTCTACGTATGGAACATCAGGATAGTCAGGACTATATAAAAGGCCCCTATTTAAAAAACAAACAAATGAGAATGCTTCACTCCTTCTTTAAAAGGGGAACAAGAATACCCTTGGGAGGGAATAGGGAGGCAAAGTTTAGAACAGAGGCAGAAGGAACACCCATTCATAGCCTGCCCCACATGTGGCCCATACATATACAGCCACCAAACTAGATGAGAGGGATGAAGCAAAGAAGTGCAGGCTGACAGGAACCAGATGTAGATCTCTCCTGAAAGACACAGCCAGAATACAGCAAATACATAGGCGAATGCCAGCAGCAAACCACTGAACTGAGAACGGGACCCCCATTGAAGGAATCAGAGAAAGGACTGGAAGAGCTTGAAGGGGCTTGAGACCCCATATGAACAACAATGTCAACCAACCAGAGCTTCCAGGGACTAAGCCACTACCCAAAGACTATACATGGACTGATCCTGGACTCCAACTGCATACATAGCAATGAATAGCCTAGTGAGAGCACCAGTGGAAGGGGAAGCCCTTGGTCCTGCCAAGATTGAACCCCCAGTGAACGTGATTGTTGAGGGGAGAGCGGTAATGCCGGAAGGATGGGGAGGGGAACACCGATACAGAAGGGGAGGGGTAGGGGTTAGGGGGATGTTGGCCTGGAAACCAAGGGGAATAACAATCGAAATGTAAATAAGAAATACTCAAGTTAGTAAAGATGGAAAAATGTAAAAAAATTAAAAATGAAAACAAACAACAGCAACAAAACAAAACAATTCTTCAGTAAATGATTAGTAAAATGGGATTATCTCCAGGAGATTGGTTAGAAACTACCAGTGTTACCAATAGCAACTGTAACAAAAGGTCAGCAATTAGAATGAGCTCAATAATCATCCTTCCCTTAGCTCTTGGTAACATACAGCTGATAAGAGAGGGGTACCCATTTCTCTTAAGAACATGACCACTGGCAGTCTAGTCAATGGGCCTATGTAAACGCCCCGTTAAGGCATAAACTAAGGCCTTTTAGTTTATGCCCATTTAAGCACTCATATTTTGGAAATGAAAGAGATAAGCATGTGTTTTAAGACTACATTTAACCCTACTACGTTTAAAATTATGATTAAAGTAGAAGATTGAAGAGAGTAAACAGAGAACACAGTATTAGCCTTGTTCTTAAAATAATCTGCTCATAGTGTTTTTCTAGTTTGTGGGGTGCCATGAACCCAAAGATAAACATGAATGGATGTCTCTATGTGTCGACTCATGACCACAGGGACTAAATGTTGCCTTTCTTAATAGAGCACCATATTTATTTTTAATCAAATTATAAGAGAAACACTTGCTGATACCAATAGTCTATGAAGAACTCCTGAGTAAATAATCAGTGAGCTGGGAATCACAACCAGCAATAATATCC
Source organism: Rattus norvegicus (assembly GCF_021556685.1). Taxonomy (NCBI): domain Eukaryota; kingdom Metazoa; phylum Chordata; class Mammalia; order Rodentia; family Muridae; genus Rattus; species Rattus norvegicus. The sequence continues at coordinate 9,771,942 of NC_141541.1, read as the reverse complement.
CTCTTTATTTTCTCTCTGTCACTCTTTCTCTCTCAGTGGGCATTATACATATATGCATATGGGGATGTATTAGCCAATGATAACACAGAGAAACTACAGAAAGACATAATGTGGAGTTACAGTTTGAAGTTAGGTTGGTGGCCATCAAGCCACAGAGTTCCTCTTGCCTCAGTCCCCAACAGAACTGGTATCACAAGCATATATAGAATACTTTTCTTCCCACACACACACACACACACACACATACACTCACATACACACACACACATACACTCACACACACACACAGTAGAACTGTCTTGTTCACTAAGGTGCTGCGAATTTGAAATCAAATCCACATGCTTGCACAGCAAACGTATCCTGCTGAAACATCTCCTCCCTAGGCCTAATTATTCTTCCAGGATGACAACTTCTTGGACAACTAAGAAAGGGGAGTAATGGGGAGGGAGAGCTGAACCTACAGAGAGGCAGACATGCCTGGGAAACCAGAGGAGACTGCACTCTGTGCACATCCAGACGGCAGAGGAAAGCACCAAATGCCATCTGGAACCCTGGTGCACGGAGGCTCCCGGAAAGAGCAGCACAGATCTTCTCGGTTGCTGCTGCCGCGGAGAGGACTTGGGCAGTACCCCACGAGCACACTTGAGCCTCGGAACCTCAGGTAGGACCAACTTTTCCCCTGCAAGAGGCCTGCCTGGTGAACTCAGGACACACAGAGGCAAAATTCCTCTGGGACCGGGCACTTCCTGTGTTTACCGGAAGTCCCACACCCGCGGATCCCGGCCCACAGCAGCTCTCTGCTCCCAAGCCCCGTGGGAGAGAGACCTCACCGCCTGGTCAGGTGGGCACTCCTGAGGCTGCAGAGCGGAGGAGACTACCAATACTGCCCACCCCTGCCCACATCCCTGGCCCAAGAGGAAACTGTATAAGGCCTCTGGGTTCCCGTAGGGGAGGGCCCAGGAGCGGCAGGACTCCTGCGCCTGAGACACCGCCGGATCCTGAGGGAAACAGACCTGATAGACAGTTCTCTGCACCCAAATCCTGTGGGAGGGAGAGCTAGACCTATGGAGAGGCAGACACGTCTGGGAAACCAGAAGAGACTGCACTCTGCACACACATCTCGGACGCCAGAGGAGAACACCAAACCCCATCTGGAACCCTAGTGCACGGAGGCTCCCGGAAAGGACAGCGCATATCTTCCTGGTTGCTGCCGCCGCAGAGAGCTTGTGGGCAGCGCCCCGTGAGCAAACTTGGGCCTCGGGACCACAGGTAGGACCAACTTTTCTGCTGCGGGTGACCTGCCTGGTGAACTCAAGACACAGGCCCACAGGAACAGCTGAAGACCTGTAGAGATGAAAAACTACACGCCAGAAAGCAGAACACTCTGTCCCAATAACTGGCTGAAAGAAAAGAGGAAAACAGATCTACAGCACTCCTGACACACAGGCTTATAGGACAGTCTAGCCACTGTCAGAAATAGCAGAACAAAGTAACACTAGAGATAATCTGATGGCGAGAGGCAAGCGCAGGAACCCAAGCAACAGAAACCAAGACTACATGACATCATCGGAGCCCAATTCCCCCACCAAAATAAACATGGAATATCCAAACACACCAGAAAAGCAAGATCTAGTTTCAAAATCATATTTGATCATGATGCTGGAGGACTTCAAGAAAGACGTGAAGAACTCCATTAGAGAACAAGTAGAAGCCTACAGAGAGGAATCACAAAAATGCCTGAAAGAATTCCAGGAAAACATAAATAAACAAGTAGAAACCCATAGAGAGGAGACACAAAAATCCCTGAAAGAATTCCAGGAAAACACAATCAAACAGTTGAAGGAATTAAAAATGGAAATAGAAGCAATCAAGAAAGAACACATGGAAACAACCCTGGATATAGAAAATCAAAAGAAGAGACAAGGAGCTGTAGATACAAGCTTCACCAACAGAATACAAGAGATGGAAGAGAGAATCTCGGGAGCAGAAGATTCCCTAGAAATCATTGACTCAACTGTCAAAGATAATGCAAAGCAGAAAAAGCTACTGGACCAAAACATACAGGAAATCCAGGACTCAATGAGAAGATCAAACCTAAGGATAATAGGTATAGAAGAGAGTGAAGACTCCCAGCTCAAAGGACCAGTAAATATCTTCAACAAAATCATAGAAGAAAACTTCCCTAACCTAAAAAAAGAGATACCCATAGGCATACAAGAAGCCTACAGAACTGCAAATAGATTGGACCAGAAAAGAAACACCTCCCGTCACATAATAGTCAAAACACCAAATGCACCAAATAAAGAAAGAATATTAAAAGCGGTAAGGGAAAAAGGTCAAGTAACATATAAAGGCAGACCTATCAGAATCACACCAGACTTTTCGCCAGAAACTATGAAGGCCAGAAGATCCTGGACAGATGTCATACAGACCCTAAGAGAACACAAGTGCCAGCCCAGGTTATTGTATCCTGCAAAACTCTCAATTAACATAGATGGAGAAACCAAGATATTCCATGACAAAACTAAATTTACACAATATCTTTCTACAAATCCAGCACTACAAAGGATAATAAATGGTAAAGCCCAACATAAGGAGGCAAGCTATACCTTAGAAGAAGCAAGAAACTAATCATCTTGGCAACAAAACAAAGAGAAGAAAAGCACACAAACATAACCTCACATCCAAATATGAATATAACAGGAAGCAATAATCACTATTCCTTAATATCTCTCAACATCAATGGCCTCAACTCCCAATAAAAAGACATAGTTTAACAAACTGGATACGCAACGAGGACCCTGCATTCTGCTGCCTACAGGAAACACACCTCAGAGACAAAGACAGACACTACCTCAGAGTGAAAGGCTGGAAAACAACTTTCCAAGCAAATGGTCGGAAGAAGCAAGCTGGAGTAGCCATTCTAATATCAAATAAAATCAAATTTCAACTAAAAGTCATCAAAAAAGATAAGGAAGGACACTTCATATTCATCAAAGGAAAAATCCACCAAGATGAACTCTCAATCCTAAATATCTATGCCCCAAATACAAGGGCACCTACATACGTAAAAGAAACCTTACTAAAGCTCAAAACACACATTGCACCTCACACAATAATAGTGGGAGATTTCAACACCCCACTCTCATCAATGGACAGATCATGGAAACAGAAATTACACAGAGATGTAGACAGACTAAGAGAAGTCATGAGCCAAATGGATTTAACGGATATTTACAGAACATTCTATCCAAAAGCAAAAGGATATACCTTCTTCTCAGCTCCTCATGGTACTTTCTCCAAAATTGACCATATAGTTGGTCAAAAAACGGGCCTCAACAGGTACAGAAAGATAGAAATAATCCCATGCGTGCTATCAGACCACCACAGCCTAAAACTGGTCTTCAATGACAATAAGGGAAGAATGCCCACATATACGTGGAAATTGAACAATGCTCTACTCAATGATAACCTAGTCAAGGAAGAAATAAAGAAAGGAATTAAAAACTTTTTAGAATTTAATGAAAATGAAGGTACAACATACCCAAACTTATGGGACACAATGAAAGCTGTGCTAAGAGGAAAACTCATAGCGCTGAGTGCCTGCAGAAAGAAACAGGAAAGAGCATATGTCAGCAGCTTGACAGCACACCTAAAAGCTCTAGAGCAAAAAGAAGCAAATACACCCAGGAGGAGTAGATGGCAGGAAATAATCAAACTCAGAGCTGAAATCAACCAAGTAGAAACAAAAAGGACCATAGAAAGAATCAACAGAACCAAAAGTTGGTTCTTTGAGAAAATCAACAAGATAGATAAACCCTTAGCCAGACTAACGAGAGGACCCAGAGAGTGTGTCCAAATTAACAAAATCAGAAATGAAAAGGGAGACATAACTACAGATTCATAGGAAATTCAAAAAATCATCAGATCTTAGTATAAAAGCCTATATTCAACAAAACTTGAAAATCTACAGGAAATGGACAATTTCCTAGACAAATATCAGGTACCGAAGTTAAATCAGGAACAGATAATCCAGTTAAACAACCCCATAACCCCTAAGGAAATAGAAGCAGTCATTAAAGGTCTCCCAACCAAAAAGAGCCCAGGTCCAGACGGGTTTAGTGCAGAATTCTATCAAACTTTCATAGAAGACCTCATACTAATATTATCCAAACGATTCCACAAAATTGAAACAGATGGAGCACTACCGAATTCCTTCTATGAAGCCACAATTACTCTTATACCTAAACCACACAAAGACCCAACAAAGAAAGAGAACTTCAGACCAATTTCCCTTATGAATATCGACGCAAAAATACTCAATAAAATTCGGGCAAACTGAATCCAAGAGCACATCAAAATAATCATCCACCATGATCAAGTAGGCTTCATCCCAGGCATGCAGGGATGGTTTAATATATGGAAAACCATCAACGTGATCCATTATATAAACAAACGGAAAGAACAAAACCACATGATCATTTCATTAGATGCTGAGAAAGCATTTGACAAAATTCAACACCCCTTCATGATAAAAGTCCTGGAAAGAATAGGAATTCAAGGCCCATACCTAAACATAGTAAAAGCCATATACAGCAAACCAGTTGCTAACATTAAACTAAATGGAGAGAAACTTGAAGCAATCCCACTAAAATCAGGGACTAGACAAGGCTGCCCACTCTCTCCATACTTATTCAATATAGTTCTTGAAGTTCTAGCCAGAGCAGTCAGACAACAAAAGGAGGTCAAGTGGATACAGATCGGAAAAGAAGAAGTCAAAATATCACTATTTGCAGATGATATGATAGTTTATTTAAGTGATCCCAAAAGTTCCACCAGAGAACTACTAAAGCTAATAGACAACTTCAGCAAAGTGTCTGGGTATAAAATTAACTCAAATAAATCAGTAGCCTTCCTCTACACAAAAGAGAAACAAGCCAAGAAAGAAATTAGGGAAATGACACCCTTCATAATAGACCCAAATAATATAAAGTACCTCGGTGTGACTTTAACCAAGCAAGTAAAAGATCTGTACAATAAGAACTTCAAGACACTGAAGAAAGAAATTGAAGAAGACCTCAGAAGATGGAAATATCTCCCATGCTCATGGATTGGCAGGATTAATATAGGAAAAATGGCCATTTTACCAAAAGCAATCTACAGATTCAATGCAATCCCGATCAAAATACCAATCCAATTCTTCAAAGAGTTAGACAGAACAATTTGCAAATTCATCTGGAATATCAAAAAACCCAGGATAGCTAAAACTATCCTCAACAATAAAAGGACTTCAGGGGGAATCACTATCCCTGAACTCAAGCAGTATTACAGAGCAATAGTGATAAAAACTGCATGGTATTGGTACAGAGACAGACAGATTGACCAATGGAATAGAATTGAATACCCAGAAATGAACTCACACACCTATGGTCACTTGATTTTTGACAAAGGAGCCAAAACCATCCAATGGAAAAAAGATAGCATTTTCAGCAAATGGTGCTGGTTCAACTGGAGGTCAACATGTAGAAGAATGCAGATTGATCCATGCTTATCACCCTGTACAAAGCTTAAGTCCAAGTGGATCAAGGACCTCCACATCAAACCTGATACACTCAAACTAATAGAAGAAAAACTAGGGAAGCATCTGGAACACATGGGCACTGGAAAAAATTTCCTGAACAAAACACCAATGGCTTATGCTTTAAGATCAAGAATCGACAAATGGGATCTCATAAAACTGCAAAGCTTCTGTAAGGCAAAGGACACTGTGGTTAGGACAAATCGGCAACCAACGGATTGGGAAATGATCTTTACCAATCCTACAACAGATAGAGGCCTTATATCCAAAATATACAAAGAACTCAAGAAGTTAGACCGCAGGGAGACAAATAACCCTATTAAAAAATGGGGTTCAAAGCTAAACAAAGAATTCACAGCTGGGGAATGCTGAATGGCTGAGAAACACCTAAAGAAATGTTCAACATCTTTAGTCATAAGGGAAATGCAAATCAAAACAACCCTGAGATTTCACCTCACACCAGTGAGAATGGCTAAGATCAAAAACTCAGGGGACAGCAGATGCTGGCGAGGATGCGGAGAAAGAGGAACACTCCTCCATTGTTGGTGGGATTGCAGACTGGTAAAACCATTCTGGAAATCAGTCTGGAGGTTCCTCAGAAAATTGGACATTGAACTGCCTGAGGATCCAGCTATACCTCTCTTGGGTATATACCCAAAAGATGCCCCAACATATAAAAAAGACACGTGCTCCACTATGTTCATCGCAGCCTTATTTATAATAGCCAGAAGCTGGAAAGAACCCAGATGCCCTTCAACAGAGGAATGGATACAGAAAATGTGGTACATCTACACAATGGAATATTACTCAGCTATCAAAAACAACGGCTTTATGAAATTCGTAGACAAATGGTTGGAACTGGAAAATATCATCCTGAGTGAGCTAACCCAATCACAGAAAGACATACATGGTATGCACTCACTGATAAGTGGCTATTAGCCCAAATGCTTGAATTACCCTAGATGCCTAGAACAAATGAAACTCAAGACGGATGATCAAAATGTGAATGCTTCACTCCTTCTCTAAAAGGGGAACACCAATACCCTTGGCAGGGAAGAGAGAGGCAAAGATTAAAACAGAGACCGAAGGAACTCCCATTCAGAGCCTGCCCCACATGTGGCCCATACATATACAGCCACCCAATTAGACAAGATGGATGAAGCAAAGAAGTGAAGAATGACAGGGGCCGGATGTAGATCGCTCCTGAGAGACACAGCCAGAATACAGCAAATACAGAGGCGAATGCTAGCAGCAAACCACTGAACTGAGAAAGAACTGGAAGAGCTTGAAGGGGCTCGAGACCCCATATGTACAATAATGCCAAGCAACCAGAGCTTCCAGGGACTAAGCCACTACCTAAAGACTATACCTGGACTTACCCTGGACTCTGACCTCATAGGTAGCAATAAATATCCTAGTAAGAGCACCAGTGGAAGGGGAAGCCCTGGGTCCTGCTAAGACTGAACCCCCAGCGAACTAGACTGTTGGGGGGAGGGCGGCAATGGGGGGAGGTTTGGGAGGGGAACACCCATAAGGAACAGGAGGGGGGAGGGGGATGTTTGCCCGGAAACCAAAGAATTATTATTAAGTATTAAATAAATTAAAAAAAAACAAAAAAAACAAAAAAAAAGAAAGGGGAGTGATGTTACAGAGGATGAGATGAAGAAGAAACAAAACAAAATCAATTCAAATCTCTCCTAGAAATCTGGGTTGATTTGGTTTAAATCAAACTTACCTTTGAATCCTGACACTTTTTCAACACCTATGTTCATATGTCAGTCTCAACAGTTTAAACAATCTATCTAGAAGGAGAACGATACTTGCAATCTTGCTGTGCCTTTCTTTCCTTCTTCACAGGTCCCAAGTAATGAGATGGGCACTCATAGGCACACTCATGGGACACTCACACTTAGAGTGTGCACACACTGAGTCTCTCTCTCTCTCTCTCTCTCTCTGTCTCTCTCCCTCTCTCTCCCTCTCTCTCCTTTTCTCTCTCTCTCTCCTCTCTGTCTCTCTGTCTCTCTCTGTCTCTCTCTGTCTCTGTCTCTCTTTCTTTCTCTCTCTCTCTCTCGCTCATCTTCTTTTCCTCCCTTCCTCCCATCCTTGCTACCTTGCAGCTTGCCATCTAGTTTTCTACTTTTAAAAGACATGTAATTCAAGTTTTTTCCAAAACATTTCTTTTACTTTGTGTGTATGCGTGTATGCAGGTGTCCACAGAAGCCAGATCAGGGCATCAGACCCTTTAGTTCTGAAGTTCCAGCATTTGCAAGTGTCCTGAAGTGAGTGATCTGATAGAGTAGTCATTGGTAACCTCTTAGCCATCTCTCTAGCCCATAGTTTCTAATCAGTAGTGCTTGAATACAGCATTATCAACATTTTCAGATGTCTTTCTTCTGTGTTTAATTAAGTCTATGATTATGCTTTAGGTGTGGGCAGAGTATGTATTTTTCAACAGCTAATTGATACATTACTATTGTATTCAAATAAAAGTGTAGCAGTTAGTAGCATAAATATACTCCATGAATGTAATTACTGATCCATCAGATTCTTGCCCTATAATTTGACGACTAGTCTGAAATTCAGCCATATCTTTATAGCAAGAACCACTTAAAACAGAGCAAATAATTAAGACTATATTAATTTACATGTTTTCCTCTTCAGGCTCCTGTTGTATCTGGCAATACAATAACTTTCTAAGTAAAAAAAGTCAATGTTTTCCATTTGCAGATGTAAATTTTGCTCTTGTTTTATGCCACGAAGTGAGATTAAAAAAAAGTAAGACCCTGACTTAGCACATACAAAATATAATAGCCCAAGGAGAGGATTAGAAAACACAAAGTATCTGTCATATTAAACACATATAGAAGCCAATGCTGATTCATGAACATGGAATCAAATGAAACAGAACCCTGTCACTGAGTCACTTTGCATTGCACTGCAGGATCTGCTCCACAGAACTGCAATGACCCTTTGCTCTATGCCAGGTAGAACCTTAGTACTTGAATGTCCTCCATCAAGTGGCTGAATTTCAGCGCTGAAATGGTGCCCTGAACTCTAGCCAGACACACTGGAAAATCGCCACTGCGCTAGAACTTGACTTGTTTCTATAGGCAATAATTTGACCAAATTGCTCATAAGTAAGATTATAACCAATATATTCTGAGTTAGCTGCATTGCTAATATTTGCATAGATAATTAAATTCAAGCAATCCACTATGTATATCCTTTAAGAATTTCTATTGTTATAGAGCCGTGAAGTACTTCCTTTGAGGTTGATAATAGTGGCCAATTAATGAATATATTCTCACACTTTCTTGTTTCAGCTTCTTTTCTCAGACTTGGGGAATGAAGAATAAGTTAGAAGTAGCATTAGAAACAAACTTTAATTTTAGGCTTGTAGTCATGCCGGAGTCTCCAATGAGAAAGAAACTGTAACAGATTTGAGTAAGTAAGGTTCTGTGGTATCAATGTATACCCTAATGTTACAAGTAAAATATGCTAACTCATTCTGATGGAAGAAACAATGTTATCAAAAACAATCTATCAAATATTTCAAGTATGGAGAAAGTTAATCATTTAGAAGTTCTATGAAAACATCATTATTAAAAATATAAAATAATGGGCTGGAGAGATGGCTCAGTGGTTAAGAGCACCTTACTGCTCTTCCAGAGGTCCTGAGTTCAATTCCCAGCAACCACATGGTGGCTCACAACCATCTGTAAAGAGATTTGATGCCCTCTTCTGGTGTATCTGAAGACAGCTACAGTGCACTTATATATAATAAATGAACAAATCTTTAAAAAATATATATGTATAATAATTTATTATAAGCACTCTAAAATAGTTTCAATTAAACTCATATTACAGTTGACTTTTCAAAAATCACTGAAAACTTGACATATTTATACAACTAGGAATTAGAATGAGTAGAAAAATCAGGACATGAGAAACTGCAACCGGATAGAGTATTTAAGTGAGTCGCAAACTTGGATCAACCTAGATCCAAACAACATCAATAAAATTACATCATTTTCCCCTCTCAATTATAGGGATGGAATTGGTCTCAAATATGGCAGATTTGGAGTTTGAAGAAAATATTTTTTTCAAAGAGCAGAAATTTCTGAAGTAGCATGAATAGTGATGGAATCTTCATACTTAAGTAAAATTGCCATGAAGATGTGGAGGGCTTAGATGGAAAGAACAGGTTGGTATGATATAGAAGAAAACAAAGAGATGCATAGGATATGAACAGAGAGCTGACCCTGACAGTGACTGGCAGGCAGACTTGCAGACTGGCTGCATGACTGGTTGAGGGAAGTTAAAAACCAGGCCCATAGTTCTATGGTCTGCTATGCACATTGCTGCTTGGCAAAGGGAAGTTGTTGTGACCAGACTAGCATGTTGCCATGGTTTCAGAGGGAAAGCAGGTCAGTTTGTGACACTCAGTGTGCAAAGCAATGTGGTTAAAGTGTAAGGGCAGAGTAACACTTTCCCTTGTGATCTGAGGCACAGCAAGACAGCTTTGGCATTGATGGCATTAATGAAACACCATAAACTTACTGAAGAAAATGTATTTGTTACCTACTTTGAAATTCACTTGGAATAACTTTGTCCCTAATGTAGCTCATCTAGAATTTCAAATTAGATGACATGAAATCATTTTTACACAATTTGAGAAAGCTGGTGGTATAAGCTTCTATCAGAAATAAGCATATAAAGTTCAAGCAACAGATGGGCAGTAAGGGTGAAAGAGAGATGAAATAGTTTCTTCTCACACACTGCCAAATGCCATGGCTTGGGCTTCAGAAGAGAAATCGACAATAAATGATCCAATTGATATCACATAGCCATAGAATTTATGTCCCCATATGGCAAGGCTGGTGCTGTCAAAGTCTCGCCATACCACAATTACCATGCACTGCTGTGGAAATGTTTTCATATTTACAAGTAATAAAGACATGGCTCATTTTCATAGCAAGTATCCAATTGTATTTATGAAAAACACAAATATTTTTCCTACCATCTATCTGCTTTTGCTGATTCACTTTAAGTGACTTTTTAAATAATAAAAAAGTTTGGCAAGAGGGGGAAAAGGGGATAACATTTGAAATGTAAGTACATAAAATAAAAGAAAAAAGTTCCACAGTAAAGAACAGTGATAATGTCCTTTTTAAGTTTCCTCCCATGGGAACTTCCAGGCATATTTCAGGTATAGCACAGGGCTACCAGGGCACACTGGCAAGTTTAAACTTCTACTGCAATGTAGCTTTTGATAGACATCTGACCACCGTCTGTAGGGACAAACTGATGTCTGGGAGCATGTTCTGAGAATTCATTGAGTTACCTATGATAGTGACACTGGGGAGTGGGACAACATGGCACATCAGACTAACTTCAGGGTATTCTTTCAAGGTTGGCCAAATGCACACAGTACATAGCGAAAGATCTGCCAGGGCTCCAATAGGCAGGTGAGGTCACCATCGCTACTTGGGTGTCAAAAATGTAAACTTCACATACATTCGGACCACCTGTGAGGATTTCTCTTACATAGCTGCTTATCATTCTGGTGCTCCGAAGCTCTCTGTCCTCAGTTGAATATAATCATTTGGAGGATCATTTCCTGATGCAGAAGAATTTAAATAGGAATTCAATTCCAAATTGAGAACATTTAAATTTCCCAAGAATATTTAAAAGATTCTAGAAGCAAACAGGTAAAGCTGAGTATTATAACCACAACGCTAAGCCTGCCTTTCCTTCAGCTTTCCAGTTGTCTTCTTCCAGGAATATCTAGTCAGTGCTCTGAACTCATGGCTGGGCAATTCCCCTAGATCCCTGCATTCATTCTGTGGCCAATTCTTCTTTTTAGGGCGCCCACCTGTGGGAGGACCTGAGCACAGTCTTACCTGACTGGAAGGCTCTGGAAAGGATCCTGAATGAGGAGAGGCAAGAACCTCACTTCAGTTATTCTAAGTCACCTCTCATTACAGATATACTGTTTCCAAACCTCAGAACTATTTTCAGGTTATGTATGCAGCATGAGAGTAGTTTAAGATATTTATCTCCACCACTCACTTCATGACCTCACAACTAGATACTGATGGCAACACTATACATGATAGTGCTCACAAAAGCTCACGTAATCTTCCCTTGAAGATTATTTTCAAAACGAACGCTTCAAATAAAGATAAAACAGAGGTTAGCAATGACATCTGGCATTTACTTAGCACTTACCAGGTGAATCGTGTCTTCAAACATGATAGTTTTTTTTTAAGTTAATTTTTAAATCAACTTTTTTTAAAGGTAATTTTTAAGTTAAAATTTAAGATAGTTTTTAACTTAGCTTTTAAATGATATAAAGCAACATAAATAACAAGTAACAGCCTCCTTTTACAGATTATGGCATTGAAGAATGGATCAATAGAGTGGGCTGTCCATGGTCACAGGTCACAGAACTAAGTGGCCATATTCAAGAACCAAGAACCCAGAGCCTGTTGTTCCTTCTATTGTGTTACTTCTTAGTGAGAGTACTTAAATTCAGAACACAGAACCTGTAGAGCTAAGTGCACTGGATAAAAGTGAGGACTGCAGTGAAAGAGAAGACAGTAGAAGAGAGGGGATGCTATTTCAGGCAAGAGTCATAGATCAGCTCCCTGAGGAGGGGATAGCTGAGGAAATCCTAGGCAATGAGAGTATGGAATGCAGAAAAAGTAGGGCCAAGAACATTCCAGGAGGAAACAACAAAGGGGCTGGAACAGGAACAACCAAGGAGCCTCAAGGGGAACATGGGGTGGTTAGAGGGAACAGTCTAGAAGGAATTGGATGGATTAAATAAGATTTGCAGTTATAAAACAAAAGCGGTCTTTACTTCATTCTAACTGTTCTGTGAAGATACTTGAGTTTTAAGAGGATAAGGTTTACCCTCTATCTGTTCTTTAAAAAAGTTTTACTAGCTGCTTTGTCAAAAATGGGAAATGTGTGGATTGGGCTGTGAGAGGGCCAGAATCTCTGTGTGGTGCAAAAGATGAAGTAGAGGTAAGGGAGAGTAACTGATGAGGTAAACGGGAAAAAGACACCACCTGAGGGTTTATCCCAAAGGAGCTTGCACACATCGTGTGCATTTCCCGTTTCAGACTCAGCTGTGAGGCCAGGATAGAGATGAGCACATGTGAGAACGGGGAGCTATTGGTCACTCTGAGAGTGGCTAAGCAGGGATGGAGGGTACAGAAGCCCCGCTGTGAAGGGGGCTGAGAAACTGGTGACATTACAGGAAGAGGGACAGCACCACCAACTCTCAGGAAGTGAGGCCTATGGAGGCAGAAAGGCTTCAACAGAGCCAGGGCTTTGAGAGTGTATTTTTGGCTAGGATGGTATCCAGTGTGGCTCCATCTTAATGGCAATAATCAGTGGGAGAAAGAAACTTAAAGAGGAAAGAAGCATTCATGCAGGAGAGTCCTTGCTTATAAGGGAGGAGCTCAGCTTGAGTGTGACTCTGGGTGCAAAGGGAGGCCAGTTGGTTCCCTCCCCCAGCTCCTCACCAGGGAAGCATGGAGGGGCTTCCAAGGAAGAAGGGAGGACTGAATGGCTGAGCATGAGAAAGCATGAAGCATCCTTCAGATCACAAGGCAGGAAGCCTAGGTAACTGGGTTTCAGACCAATTCTGGGAAGTCATTTGTGATTCTACCTAAAGATTCAAAGAGAGCTACTGATGCTGATGGCACATTAGATTGGTTCTCACATGTGTTTTTATTCAGTGCAGCAAATCTCTGTATAGTCCAGTTTGCTTAAACAAAATGAGATGGACACAGATTGACAACGTGAGAGACAGAGGACGACAGTTTTCAGCTGTCTCAGGACACTGGTTCTGTTGACTGGGGGTGTTCAACACTTTAGTGTACAGGAGAATCTGCAGCATAAGTAATTATGCCTTCTAAATCTCCAGCAGTAACCACTTCTGTTGAGAAGGACAGAAGCAAATTGTTAGGACAAATGTCTCCCATGTCTACTGAGTGTATCCTGAGGGTCTGTGTCAGAGAAGACCAGTTTATGGTGGTGAATAAATCTAGCATTCAGTCTCGATTGCCCACTTTCTCTTAGTACATTTTACTCTGGAAATAGGTTGCTACCCAGATAAAATGAACAGAAGTTGACTTTGCCCCTGCTGTTTCTTTGGGCCTTAGAAGGTACTAATGAGCAGTGAAATTCTCTGTAGATGACAGCCAAGAAAGGTAAGAGCAAGCACAGGGTGATCCACAAGTGAAAAATGCAGCCCTGAATTATCACTGAAATTATCGTCATTAGTAATCACAATGGTTAGACCTAGGTGTTGCTGGAAATCACACCAGCAGTAGCAGAGAAAGGTTGGATCTCTGAAGTCATTACTATGGCAGAGAACATTCCATTACTATAAAATGAGGAAATATCAATCTTAACCATATGGGCCACAAGACAGCCAGCATGCACTGTGAATGAGTTGACAGGGACAGGGCAGTTATTAAAGGCGATGTATCAAGTTCTATTCAAATGTTCAGTAGGGTGCAGCACACGTGGCTGTTAGTGACTTTTCTAGTTGACACTTTCATTAAGGATGTATAAAATGGAGACTGACCAGCAAATAGATTTTCAAAGATAATTCTACCCTGGGAACTCCTCCAAGTGAGAGCTTCTAACATCACAGTAATTCTTTATGTTGAAATGAATAGACAGGTCCCTGAGAGAGTTCTAGATCCAGGGACTGGATAGTGACATAAGAAACAGATGGACAGAACTCTAGGTGAAAATCTTTAGCAATAGGAGGGTGATTCCTGGGGGGAAAAACAAAACAAACAAAAACAAAAATAAAAAGTCTATTCATTGCAAGTAGTTTTCTAAATATTTAATTTTAATTATGTGAATATGTATGTGTTGGAAGGAGGGGGTTCCACACATAACAGAAGGTGCTGGCACAAGGCCAGAAGAGGTCATCAGATTTGGAGCTGGAGTCACAAGTATTTATAAGCTGCCCTGCATGGGTGCTAGGGACTATACAAGAGCAGTATGAGCTGTTAAATGCGAAGACATCCTTCCAGCAGCTTAGTTTTATTATTGACATTTGCTATTCGCAAAACACACACTAGATATTACAGCTACCACTGTGTCACTGTTTCAGATATAGTGACAAATACAGATTAAATATAAAAACAGCCATATGCTTTTTTAATCTTTAAAAGTTCCTTTCAAATATTTCTGATATATTTTTAATTTATACTAAAATTATGCATCCTAAACTAATCAACCAATGGTACCAAGAACAGGTGTTGATAGCTCTGACAGACGATGAAGAAAGACAAGAAGAGACATACATCCACATGCATGCTCACCATTTCACGTTATGACATGTTCAGCATATACCAGCAAGGAGGTCATTGTGTGTCCCTCAATCTTACATCTTCAGAAGAATGAGCCAAATACACTCAACCAATTTTCTTCAGAAGTCTTAATCTATGGCATTACTTTGCTAGCAACAGGTACATGCCGTATACAGATTACAGACATGAAGCTTATCAATTTTTTCCAAATAGCTTAATAGGAATAAATTTGAACTCGCAACTTAGGAACCAAATCAACTGCTTGGAAAAGCACAGAGCCAAAAAAAAAAAAAAAAAAAAAAAAAACAAAAAAAAAAAAACAACTGCCACATACTCATCAGAGCAGAATGTATAAACACATGCATCACATGCATAATCTAGTGAGATCCAATCAGATATAACTCGGAGTCACAAAACAGCACATGCTCACTGTAAAATTTGATGAGTCTATAAAGAGGATGAAAAATTCCCCAAGCTCCTGAGGCCTCCCAACTTCAGAACAGTCTTGATTATGATGCCACATAATGAATATGAAAGAGATGTCTAATTTAGCAAAATAGGGACCTTTTGAAGGTACATGTTTCAGGAATTATAGAAAAGGAAAAAGAGGAGGTATAACATTTTATTTTAAAACATAAACTTGCTGAATGTTCACAGCAGGCAGGATTCCAACAACATGATGGTCCATTCCCAGGAGCTGCAGAGGCAAACATTGGCAGAAACCAGTACCTCCTTCCTTCATAAGTGGTTTGGACTGTGGGACATCGTGTGTACAGAGGAGGCAAGCTTGATTCTGCTGGGAAAATGAGAATGCACCATCACCTGGTGTCCCTCCTTACTGGGCTGCCAATGCTCTCATCTACATTGTACTACTGACCTTACCGGCCACCGGAAACTCCTTTCTGCATCCTGCCCATTGCTGATCAGTGAGGAAACGATTTGATTCTCACCAATTGACTTGTGACCATTTATAAGGAAGAAAGAAATGACAACAAATAAAGTGGTGACTAAGTTAACATGCAATTAAAAGTATATTAGAAATGGGTGGGCATGTAGGCACATTCAGTGGGATTAGAAATAAAATCGTCACGAAATATTGTCATGTCCAGCATGGTTGGCAGAGGCTTCTGAACACAGGCAGTAGAAAGAGATAGTGAGAGGAAAGCAGTGGAATAAATAGGTGAAGAGAAAGGAATGCCAGCAGGCAGAGGATGCTTTCAAACTAGGTTTTTTCTAGGTTCTGCCCCACAGTTACCTGGCAACAGCCAGGTGTTCCTGGTTCACTACAAAACGGACCCCACACACACACCCTCTCCATTTGCTCATTGCTGACCTCTACTTCTCTACTCTGTTTTCTCTGCCTTTCTGTTTCTACTCCCTCAACTCCCCTCCCCATGCCCTGAATAAACTCTATTCTCAGGGGAAGGGATGCCTCAGCATGGGCCAGCAGTGGCACCCCCTTCCCCCACACTTGACGACATATCCGCCAATATATTCCTTCTCCCCTTATCTTTTTATAAAACGAGGAAGAGCAGTTCAGCATTAGCTGCAATTGCTTGGGGCAGAAGGGTGAAGACTGACAATTGCTAGATGGCAGACACTTGTGCAAATTGAAAGGCGGACAAGCAAGCCGAAGGACTGGGTAAAGACAAGGTAAGGGGCCTGAGGCAGGATGGCGGGGCAACTGGACAGTGGGCTCATCTGTCTTTCATAAGAGGCAGGGTGAATTTTCCACAAGAGTTGGTGGTGTTTCTAAACTGACCTCATTGTTTCTAGACCTAATTTTGTTCCCTTTAAAGTAAGAACAACGGAATTTATCATTTTAAAATAGTTCGACCAATGGCATGTGACATATAATCTTTAAATTTGTTTTTTAAACGGTGGACCTCTTCCTTAGGTAGATTTTATCAGGGTGGTGGGTGTTGAAATATAAGCTGAATTAGAGAGTGCTGTGCTGAGCATACGTGAGTTCCTGAATTCAATCACTGAAACCTAAACAAAACAGAGAGAGGAGAGAGAGAGAGAGAGAGAGAGAGAGAGAGAGAGAGAGAGAGAGAGAGAGAGAGAGAGAGAGAGAGAGGAGAAAGGAAGAAAGAAAAGAATAAAGAAAAATAAAACAAGAAAAAAATCTCCTGGCAGAGACTAGGGTGTGCTTTTCCTTTGTGCCACAAAATATAAGCTCACTTCAAGTGACTCATTTACAAGGAGAGGACAGTCTGACAAACAGGGGGAGAGTCAGCAGAATGTTTATTGGAAAGAACACTGAGTGCAGAGGCTCAGAGACAGAGCTTGAATTCTGGCCCAGTTTGTTGCAAGCTCAGCCTTGTTCACTGCTATATGCCTGATAGAAAAATGTCTGGACTAATGAATATTTATGGAATGAGAAAATAAGCAAAAACATTCTTAAATCCCTGTGCTTTGCTTTCTTTATGGGACTAATGATAACCAGACTCAGCTGCAGTAGAAGAAAAAGAAAGAAGTGGGGTTCCAACTCCATGTGTATTTATCTGGATCTGTACAGTGTATAGTATCATGCAGGTAATGATAGGCAAATAAATAATAAAAGAGAGCAGTGAAAAATGTTACGTAGTCAATAACTTTATGGTTGTTTGAGTTGGAGGTCAATTTACAACATTTTTCTTTCCTTAGAAACCTTTCCCCAGGATTTATGGCAGTGTTACATACCAGATTCTCATGCCTTGTTTTCCAGTTTGCCTCTCTTGTAGATGGTCACTTCAGGGACTCAACACATTGTAGGAGATCACTACCAAAGAACATGCATAATGGAATTGTTGCTATAACAATGGTACTTTTTTGTTCTCCACTAATTCATTAAATATACTTCCTTGAAAGAAGGGTTAAAAAACCAAACATATACACACAAATAAACATGTATGTATATGAACACACACACACACATATACGTGCATGTAAATCCATGCAACACACAAAAGGCATGCACATATACAAAAAAAACATGTAAATATGAACAGACCATGTATATATCCCTACTCACACAAAGACACCCACAGACACAAATACATATGAAAAACTGACCAGATTCTCTTATTTTTCATTTAAATATTTTTCTTTTTTAGAATAATCTTTTTATTGAAAAAGAAAACATGTCAATCAGCAAAGCCAGAATATTCACCTCAAACTGAGAATTAAAATGTTAATCTATAATATGACTTAAAATTGCTAGAAATACTTTAACCACAGAACCTACAGGTGCTTTCATTTATATAAAAATCTGTCAAACTTTAGTGACTTTTCAAATGTAGGGGTAGAAGGAGGGAGAATTGCATGCATGTCAGATTGCATTCAGAAAGAAATATTTCACACAAGTAAATCATTTCTCCTCCTTTACTGAACCAGACAGAAAACTTAACAAGGAACCAATGTTTTTGTTTTCAGTTACCCTTTCTCTAAACATTGCAAGTGATTGAAGGGTGTCCTTTTAACTCACACACAAAAAAGGGGCAAGTCTTAATTGCTGACAGTTCTGTGTTTTTATGTAAACTTGACATTTTTAAGTCAAAGGTCTAAGAAATAGAGAATTCTGAATTTAAAGCGGGCCCTAAATCTAATGACTGTTTCTTTAAAGAGAAAGGAGGTAGTGACCTTGGCCACACAAGAAAGACTGTCATATGAAGATAGATGTAATCGTGGAAAGTTGCCACAAGCGAAGGACAATTGGGAGTTTGGGACGCATGGCACAAATTCTTCCTAAATGTTTCCAAAGGAAACCAATGTTGTGAATACCTTCTTCATAACAAATCAAAACAAAAAGACTCTCAGGGTCCAGGAATGTGAGTGGAGGGCCACTACAAGGTACCCAGGAAGTTTTCAAGTGAAAAAACACCCTGTTTCTTCACTGGGCTTGAAGCTACACAATTGCTCGTATTAGGCAAGAGCCACGTATGCATCTCAAGATGATGTATTGTGTTTTGTATAAATTACATCTTAATATGTCTGTAAAGAAATGATCTAAAAGTCAGATTTGGAGCAGCTTCTATGTACATATAAAATATAAAATTATAGTTGTCATTTAGAAGTTTTGGTGTGTGTGTGTGTGTGTGTGTGTGTGTGTGTGTGTGTGTGTGTAAAGTATAGGGAATTCAACCATAGGACCTTCTCCATAATTTGTTTGCATAGATTCCTCATTCCTAGATGATGCTCCACCCACCTTTATACCAGAGGAGCAGCACAGTCCATAAGCAGGGAGCTGGTGAGAATCCTGGCGACAGTTACAATGAGCTGGGTAGGTCATCCACCTAAGCATACAATGGGTATCACCTTTTCTTTCAATACAAGGAGAATGACTATCAGGTCACTTCCATGTCACTCGTACCGTCTCCAAGGTTAAATCCTGCAGAAGGTGGGTCTCCAAGGTTAAATCCTGCAGAAGGTGGCATCCCATGGAATTCTATCTCATTAGTAGAGACCCTTGTACACATGTCTGCAGGCTGAGCTCACAAAAAGCACAGCAAATGCCTATATCTAATTATTTGATAAGGAAATAAACTTACACATATACTAAACCTCTCTCAGAGACTATATTTTCCACATGATGCTTCTTTCAGTGCTCTTACTAAAAACAATTTTATGGTGTTATTTATAACATACAATTCACTAATTTAACTTACATAATTCACTAGGTATTCAAGACATGAATTATTGTGGTGAAAATTAAATGACATAAAATTTAGCTTTTAAGTCACTTCAGAACACAAAATTAAGTGATGATGAAAGCATTCATAATATTGTGTGAATACCAGAAGAGCTTTCCCCCCAACATTTCCTGGGATCTTGGAATAAGGGAGCTCTCCTTACTACAGCAGCTGCTCTGAGCACTCACCAGTGCTCCCGTGCCCAGGAGAATCTCCAGTGTGCACTTCCTACAGTGTTCCAGCTTCAACTAGTTCCTCCTGCTTGCTTCTCATCCCTGGACTCCAAAGGCAAACGATTCCTGTCGTGCCTTCACAACCTGCCCTCCGAATTGACCCTGTGTCCCTCTGTACTGAGTTCATCTAACACAAAGATTTGGTTTTCAGAATACAAATGAACTTGTGAAACCATACGATCAAAGTTCATCAATCACTGATGAAACGACCCCTGGAAGTTTGACATTAAATTAGTTTTTGTTAGACTGCAGAAACCGTCAGGTGACAGTTCTGTACCATAGGCTATCTCAGAACTGATCATGTATATTGATTAAACATACATATCCACTTGCTCACATCCTCCTTTTGTTGCAGCACTAACCAACAGAGAACTGACATCCCAAGAAAGATTACTGTGTCGCTGTAGACATTCTTAGGTATGTACCCCAGAAAGACAAGACAGAGAGTTGTCCAAAATACTTCCTAGAGACAAGGAGATGCTAGAAAGTTCTGAAAGGAGGAAACAAACCATCTTTAATCAGATTAATTACTATTACACACAGTAGATATGCTAATGACCTTTGTGATAAAATTATTTAGAGACAAAAACATAGAATCTGCTATTGCTACTAATTTTATCTTCCACATAGACCCTTCTGACTACCAATTTCTCCTGAACATTAATGAAAAAAATCTTCTAATTTTGAGCATGAATATTTGAAGTAATTTACATTCTTTTAAGTAATCCTCCTAAGTTTCAGCCAAGTGAGGCAACTGCCCCAAACTCTGAAAAGTACTTAACTGACATGCATTAAATTGTGGTGCTAATATGACACGATAAAAACTTCTCAGGGGCATAGAGGAGATTTTTCCCTCAGGCAGAAGATTGTGAAGACTTTCTTCCAATACACATATTCCTGTAACACAACATCATCATCCTTACATGAAGAAAACCAGAAAACCAGTGAGAGTCCCTTAATGATTATCAACCCTTCTATGATGCTGTTGTAAATATAGGTATGTTACTATATGCATATACGTGTGTGTGCATACATGAGTATGCATGCATTTGAGAAAGAAAAAGTATGTGTGTGTGTGTGTGTGTGTGTGTGTGTGTGTGTGTGTGTGTGCGTGTGAGGGCAGCCTTGTCTAGTCCCTGATTTTAATGGGATTGCTACAAGTTTCTCTCCACTTAGCTTAATGTTAGCTACATGTTCCTGTATGTTGCTTTTATTATGTTTAGGCATGTGCCATGAATTCCTGATCTTTCCAGGACTTTTACCATGAAACGGTGTTGAATTTTGTCAAACCTCTAGTGAGATGGTCATGTGGTTTTATTCTTTGAGTTTGTTTTATAGTGGATTACATTGATGGATTTCTGTATATTGAACCATCCCTGCATCCCTGGGATGAAACCTAGTTGATCATGATGGATGATCGTTTTGATGTGTTCTTGGATTCAGTTTGCAAGAATTTTATTTAGTATTTTTGTGTCAATATTCATAAGGGAAGTTGGTCTGATGTTCTCTTTCTTTGTTGATTTTTTGGTGGATTAGGTTTAAGTGTAATTGTGGCTTCATAGAAGGAGTTTGTTAATGCTTTGTCTGTTTCTATTTTATGGGACAGTTTGAATAATATTGGTATGAGGTCTTCTATGAAGGTCTAATAGAATTCTGCACTAAAACCATCTGGTCCTGGTCTTTTCTGTTGGGAGACTTTTAATAACTGCTTCTATTTCTTTAGGAGTTATGTGGTTGTTTAGATGGTTTATTGTTTCTGATTTAACTTGGCACCTGATATTTGTTTAGAAAATTGTCCATTTGCTCCAGATTTTCCAGTCTTGTTAAATATAGGATATTGTCTTAGGATCTGGTGATTTTTTTGAATTTCCTCAGATTCTGTTGTTATAACTACATTTTTATTTCTGATTTTGTTAATTTGAATACATTCTCTATGCCCTCTGGTTAGTCTGGCTAAGGGTTTATCTATCTTGATAATTTTCTCAAAGAACCAGCTTCTGGTTTTATTGATTCTTTGTATGGTCCTTTTCTTTTCTACTTGGTTGATTTCAGCCCTTAGTTTGATTATTTCCTGGATGTATTTTCTTCTTTTTGTTCTAGAGCTTTTAGGCGTGCTGACAAGCTGTAAATGTATGTTCTCTCCTGTTTCTTTTTGGAGGCACTCAGAACTATGAATTTTCCACTTAGCACTGTTTCATTGTGTCTTATAAGTTTGGGTATGTTGTGCTTTCATTTCCATTAAATTCTAAGAAGTCTTTAATTTCTTTATTTCTTCTATGACTAAGTTATCAGTGACTACAACCTTGTTCACCTTCCATGTATATGTGGGCTTTCTGTTGTTTCTGTTATTATGAAGACCAGCCTTAATCTGTGGTGATCTGATACGAAGCATGGGATTATTTCTATCTTCTTATACCTGTTGAGGCCTGTTTTGTCGGCAATTATATGATCAGTTTTGGAGAAGGTACCATAAGGTGCAGAGAAGAAGGTATATCCTTTTGTTTTAGGATGAAATGTTCTTAATTGTTAAGCTCATTTGGTTTATAACTTCTGTTACTTTCTCTATGTCTCTGTTTAATTTCTATTTCCACGTCTGTCCATTGATGAGAATGGGGTGTTGATATCTCCTAATATTATGGTGTGAGGTTCAATGTGTGCTTTGAACTTTAGTAAGGTTCCTTTTATGAATGTAGGTGCCCTTGCATTTGGAGCATAGATATTTAGAATTGAGAGTTCATGTTGGTGAACTTTTCCTTTGATAAATATGAAGTGTCCTTCCCTGTCTTTTTTGATGACTTTTGGTTGAAAGTCGATTTTATTCGATATAAGAATGGCTACTCCAGCTTGTTTCTTTGGACCATTTGCATAGAAAGTTGTTTTCTAGCACTTGATTCTGAGGTACTATCTGTTTTTGTCTTGGAGGTATGTTTCCTGTATGGAGCAAAATGCTGGGTTCTCTTTACATATCCAGTCTGTTAGTCTATGTCTTTTTATTGGGGAATTGAATCCATTGATATTAAGAAATATTAAAGAATAGTGATTGTTGCTTCCTATTATTTTTGATGTAAAAGGTGGAATTATGTTTGTGTGTCTCTCTTCTTCTTTTGGTTTTGTTGTGAGGAGATTACTTTCTTGCTTTTTTTAGGGTATAGTTTCCCTCCTGTGTTGGAGTTTTTCACCTATTATCCTTTGTAGAACTGGGTTTGTAGAAAAAATATTGTGTAAATTTTGTTTTGTCATGGAATATCTTGGTTTCTCCATCTATGTTAATTAAATTTTTGGTGGATATAATAGACTAGACTTGCATTTGTGTTCTCTTAGGGTCTGTATGACATCTACCCATGGATCTTCTGTCTTTCATAATCTCTGGTAAGATGACTGGTATAATTCTGATTGGGCTGCCTTTCTATGTTACTTGATTTTTTTCCCTTACTGCTCTTAATATTCTTTCTTTGTTTTGTGCATTTTGTGTTTTCACTATTATATGATGGGAGAAATTTCTTTTCTGGTCTAATCTATTTGAAGTTCTGTAGGCTTTTTGTATGTTTATGGGCATCTCTTTAAGTTAACGAAGTTTTCTTCTATAATTTCGTTCAAAATATTTACTGGCCCTTTAAGTTGGGAGTTTTCACTTTCTTCTACATCTATTATCCTTAGGTTTGATCTTCTCATTGTGTCCTGGATTTCCTGGGCTAGGAGCTTTTTCTGTTTTACATTATCTTTGATAGGTGTGTCAATGTTTTCTATGGTATCTTCTGCCCCTGAGATTCTCTCTTCTATCGCTTGCATTCTTTGGTGATGCTTACATCTATGTCTCCTGATCTCTTCCCTAGCTTTTCTATCTGCAGGGTTGTTTCCCTTTATGTTTTCTTTATTGTTTCTATTTCCACTTATAAATCCTGGTCAGTTAGTTTTGTTCAATTCCTTTACCTGTTTGGTTGTGTTTTCCTGTAATTCTTTAAGGTATTTTTGTGTTTTTTCTTTAAGGGCTTCTGATTGTTTACTTGTGTTGTCCTGTATTTCTTTAAGGGAGATATTTATATCCTTCTTAAAGTCCTCCATCATCATCATAAAATGTAATTTTAAATCTAAATCTTCCTTTTCCAGTGTGTTTGGATATGCAGCATTTTCTTTGGTGGGAGAGCTGGGCTCTGTTGATGCCAAGAAGTCTTGGTTTCTGTTGCTTGGTTTCCTGCACTTGCCTCTTGCCATTAGTTGGCTCTGGTGTTAGCTTGTCTTGCTGTCTCTGACAGTGGCTTGACCCTCCTCTAGACCTGTGTGTCAGCACTCCTGTAGACCTGTTTCCTTTCATCTGGATCTGGGAACAGACGGCTCTGCTCTCAGCTGTGTAGTTCCTCCTGGCACTCTGAGATCTCTGGAATGTCTGACTACTGAGGATCCAGGAATTTGAGTGTAGCGAGCTGTGGTACCAGTTCAGTTCAGTTCAGGGAGCAGCCAGAAACCAGAAGTGTCCTGTCCCAGAGGATTTGTGCCTTTGTGTTTTCGGAGTCCCCAGGCAGGTCACTTGGAGCAGAAAATTTGGTCTTATCTCTGCTCTCAGGTGTATAGGTGCTCCTGGAGACTGACTTTCAACTCTTGGAGCAGGCAGAAACCTGAAGGTTCCTGCCCCTGACTGCTCCTAGTTCCCTGTGCCCAGAGGGCACAGATGGCACTAGGAGATTTCCTCTTGGTTCAGGAATGTGGGCAGAAAGAGGTTGTCTCCTCTGAGTTCTTAGGATTGTCCACACTTCTAAGAGTCCAGCTCTCTCCCCCAAGGGCTTTAGGTGTAGGGAGCTGTGGGCCAGGTTCAGTTCAGTTCTGGATGCAGGCAGAAACCAGCAGGCTCCTGCTGCTGACTGCTCCTATATTCCCGTATCCAGAGGCACTGTGTAGTTTCCTCTTGGGGCAGGAATGTGGGCAGAAGTGGACAGAGTGGAAGTCTGTGCTGCAGTCTCAGGACTGTCTACACTTCTGGGATTTCAGCTTTCTGCTCTATTGGATTTGGGTACAGGGAGCTGTGGAATTGGTTCAGTTCAGGTCTGGGCACAGCCAAAAACCAGAAGTGCCCTGTCCCAGAGGACTTGGTGTGTCCTGAGTCAACCAGGCAGGTCACTTGGAGCAGAAAAGTTGGTTTTACCTCTGCTCTCAGGTGTAGGCACTCCTAGCAACTGGCTATCAGCTCTTGGCAGAGGCAGAAACCGGAAGAGTCCTGCCTCTGACTACTCCTAGGTCCCTGTGCCCAGAGGGCACAGATGGCACTAGCACATTTCCTCTTGGTTCAGGAATGTGGGCAAAAAGTCATTGTCCCCTCTGAGTTCTTAGGAGTGTCTGCACTTCTGAGGTTCCAGCTTTTTTCCGCATGAGATTTTCAATGTTTGACTTTTAAAGAACACTGCCAAACATAATTTATCTTCCAGAAGTTTGTGTATTCTCTGATAAGAACATAGCCTTGGGTTGTCAGATCAGAACTCTTATCCCTGAGGATCTGTACCAAAATATAAAAATAAACTTAAAAATTCTGGAAGAAATAATCCGACTGTACTGAGTTACATAGAGATACACACAGAGCTTACAAATGTTCTGATACTTCAGTGAATAAATAAGGGAAAATGTAACATTCTTTCAGAAATCTTTGGGGACTTTAGTCTCGCTGATGCAAAATCTAGAGAAGGCAATGAATCATCCATTGAGATGAAACAAACAGCAGATTATAGACAAACTAAGAGAGATATTCCTTAAACAATACATAGTAGGATTGACTTAACACTCAAAGGTAACACAATATAAAGGAATATTTGGAAAACTGAATGACTATAATAGTTTAAATTTCATATAGAGGAATTCTGAGAGTATTTCAAGAATATTATTAGGCACATATCAGAACATAGCGACAGGTAAATAAACAAAAACAAACCAAAACAAATTGCTCCAGAAAACTCTGACTTCAATCTGTTTCATTGGCCAATCAGATGTACTGAAACAACTCATATTTTCAAATCTGACTCACTTCAAGATTCTTTTATTACCTTAAATACTGCAATAAAGATGTGCTCTATCATGACCATACATTTGAGTCTGCAAACTCTCTCCCCTTCTTAGCCATGTTCCCAGTTCTTTCCAGTTTTAGGATTCAAAAATAGTTCCGTCATTTATATTTTGCTTGTTTGTTATTACTCATATCTCCTTCTCTATGTGTTGACTCAGCTATCTCCCATAATCTAGGCAATTAGAGACTTGATCCCAGTTGGTGGCTCTTTGTGGAAGCTTGGGAAGTGAGGCCTTGCTGATAGAAATATGTCAGTATGGGTGAGCTCAGAGATTGTAAAGACTCAAGCCATTTCAAGTTATTGTTTTGTTTCTGGGTTGTGGTTTGAGATGTGAGTTCTCAGCTATTCCTCCCATTATACCTGGTAGCTTCTTCATGTGTCTCTGTCCTAATGGGAATGGAGTCTTATCTCACTGGAACCACAGTCCGCAAATAAAACTTCCCTACCAAAGTTTCTTCTGGTCACAATATTGTGAATCACAGATTCACACACATCACACATTTGAGAAGAATACAAGTTAATTATTTCATAGAAGAACTGACAATTTGGACTTGCAGAGCAGTTGATCAAGGTGTGATTCGGTTTAAATACATTGTGCACGGAAAGCATAAAACACCACTAGGATGAACAGATGAAATAAATTAACAGTGATGAAGAGCATAGTGTCTTTCAGACTCATACTAACTAATGTTATTTTCAGTATTTTATTTAGTCAGCTTTTGCTGACTTTTGTAAAAGTATTAAAAAATGTTGTCTTTTACCCTGTACTAGGTCCGGCACCATAGTGCTCCATGACATCTGTTAGATATCTTCATCTCAGTCAGCAAAGTGTCTCACCTGCTTTGTTCCATCCCATATCACACTGCTGATGGCTACTTTCTGAGTCTGGCAAGAATCTCTCTACCCACCTAATTCCCAAGGCAGGTTGCCACCATGCCAAACATACACATCCCAATTCCGTGGGAGCCTGATGTCTCCAGCCTCCACATACTCTCTTGAATTCAATTAAATCGCCACATGAAAGAACATAACACAACACCCTCTGATCCAATTGATAATATATAATTGCCCACATAAACATAAAAAGCCCTGTACACATTCATCTCTCAAGAATATTCATAAGAACCAGTAAATGTGTAGAGAAGAATCTTAACATCTGCCTCCATGTTCTCTCAACTGCTCCTCTCTGTCCTCTTGCTCCAGACTCCTCCTCCTCTAAAACTTTTCTCCTGCCCATCCTTCCTTCTCGTCCAATGACAGGACTTGTTCTATCTTGTACCTGCCTTCACCTGCATAATGACATCATCCTACAGTTTTCCTTTATCAAATTTATTATAACACCATTATAACACAAGATGTGCAATGAATGCATATCTTACTGTAGGATAGTTTGAGAAAATGCAATTATCATTTTACTTAAATGTATACTTCTTTAAAAATCCACTAATATCACTTGTTAGAACCAGTTATTATTATGATAATCATGGAGATTTTCTAATTTTATCAACTCATTTTTACTTAAATGATGACTTTTTCCTGAAGCAAGAACTTTTCTACTCTGGGCTCATACTGAATCATTCATGAGTGCAGTGTTCATACACGCAATACTATGCCCACATAGTTTAATGTTGCTAGTATCCCAGATTTTGACAGTGGGAATACCTTCAATATTGGCCCCCTTGAAATCAAGATCTTGGTACTAGATATCCTCATTCATTCCTTTAGTCTGGCTGGTTCTGGGCTTCCTTAGAGAACAGAGCTGGTAAATGAACACATTTACCTATAATTACTTGGTGCTACACAAGTCCTGGATATTGGAGGAGAATTTCCAACTGGTACTTTATGAAACCATCATAATACCTAACAATAATCTATGTGAGTCCTTATACTTACAGATGAATTGCAATTTTCACATTTCATTAAGGGAAATTCTCTTTTCAACAGAGGCCATTCCAGAAACCACAATAAATTAAAACGCAAAGTTGTAAAATCCAGTTGAATGGAGACACTTATAAAATGTTCCACACCTAAGTCTTAGTTAACACTGAGGCAGAGGAAGTGGAAGGTTTGTAAGAGGCAGAGGTTAGGGAGTATTCTATGAGGTTGTGTTTCCTTCTAAAGCCATAAGTCATATGCATAAGGTCCCACCAACATGACTTTTCAAACATGAGCTGAATACATTAACAGTAAAGATGCCAATGTGGATGGGGAAGGGCCCACGAGGCCTTCAACCTACACAAAGAGCTACAGGCAACTATGGAATGTTGAGAGAGGGAGAAACAGTCAATCCCAGGAAGGAGCACACTGATTGGTTGCCTAATACCAAATGGCCAGCCTTTTCATATATATACATATATATATATTTGTATGTACACAGATATGTATATACATATATACATGTAAAAACAATTAAGAGAGGGGCCATTAATATGAAAGAGAATAAGGAATGGTATATGAGAGTATTTAAAGGGAGGACAGAGAAAACTCCTCTGAATTACAGAAATACCCATGAAGAATGAGAAGACCTGTTTTTGTTTTTTATAAATATCAAAAACCAGTCTAGGACAGCAAGGCTGTACAGACAGACCCTGTCTCATAAAACCAAAACCAAACAACAACAAAAATAAGCAGAGCTATTTTTCTCTCCCATACAATTAAGAGAAATATGTTAGTGACAAGTTCACAAACACCATTGCCATAAAAGAACCATTAGCAATAAAAAGTTTTATAAACCACACAATTTCCATTTGAATAGAGCATTTGTACTTTAAAAACTATCTCTATTCAAAAGGGTTATATCCACCCCCTTTCTTCGCAGTTATTATCTAATACAAAATTGCAATTACATAATTTTCTTTCCATACTTTCAAAAGTTCGGAAGTTATCTTGAAGTGAAATTGTGCTGTATGTCTATTGTGGGGCAGTGGGTAGTGAAAGGTACCCTGATTCTTGGTAGAGATAGGTCAAATCCCAGGGAGACTCTAAAGGGACAGCAGGCACATTCCCATTCTCCCAGGATATCAGGGTCTCACATAGCTGCACCCCCCACATACCCCTGTAGAGAAGTTTGAGACAGATCAGTCTTGTAGGGCAATGCCCCAAGCCCCTCCTCCACACGTGAGGATGTGACCACAGGTTACATAGGCTCAAGGCAGATTAATCAAAGAGGACAATGTCACAAACACCCCTCCTCCACAGATGAAGACATGACCACAGGTCACGTAGGCTCAAGGCAGATCAATCATGTAAGCAGGACCATGACTCCAAATATTTAGATGAGGTCTTCTCAAGCTCTCAGGTCAAACCAATAGTAAGTACTTGCAGTCAGACATTGACCCATCCTAAAAACTGTATTTATTAAGTTGTGTTCAGAATTAAAGGTGTACAGTAATTATTCCATCATCTGAGAGCTTCTGTCATAAGAGCTATAACACAGCTGCTTGGGAAAGAGATCTGCTCTCCTGAAATTATCACTGCTGGAAGCTCCCCTGCACCCCTCACTGGCTAGTCAGTCTCCTGCTGGCTCAGCTCAGCCCAAGCAACCCAAGCAGCAGTGGGAAAGGCAAAGTACCAGCAGCTGGGGGTGGCAGAAGCTGTCCCTCTCCCTGCCCGAGTTCTCTCCATCTCCCCTGAATCCATACAGCTGCTGTGAAGTGTCCCATGGCACCAGAGCCCTACAGTCTATTACAGTTGTTATGTCTGCTTTGTCTGCCTGTTATTCTCCTACACTTGACACTGGCTTCCAGAGTCCATCACCAGGTCTTATCCATCTACACCCATTGATGTGTGTGTCTGTCTGTCTGTCTATCTATCTATGTATCTACCTATGTATCTATGTATCTATCTATCATCTATCTATCTATCTATATCTATCTATCTATCTAGATCTATGTATATCTGTGTGTGTGAATGTTAATGCATACATAAATATATACATACATACATACATACATACATACATACATACATACATACATCTCACTGGGATTATTGCAAAGACCTCCCGATTGGACTTTCTCTTATAATCTCTGTGGTCTACTCATCTGCAGTTAGAAACATTACTGGAGCTATCTGTTATCATTCATGTCATTAACATCTATTTAACTTTTATTTGTGATGGAATCTACAAAAGAACTTTGAAGAAATACCAACTCATTGGAATCAAATTCAATAATCTGTTGCTATTTGCTCTGAAAGCCACACACCTTAAATCATTTAGACTGCATTCTCAAGACAGTTGGCTGCTGGAGATCTCCAGGGATTAAGAGGAAGGTAGATTTACACACGGAAAACCATCAATCACAGCAGCTCTGATGGTAGTGCTCCTGGGGCAGAGAGGTGCAGATGGGGTGTAAATGCACTCCATTAAGGGCTGCATAGAATTGGGATGTGGGGGCAAATTGTAAATTATGAGAGAGAGAGAGAGAGAGAGAGAGAGAGAGAGAGAGAGAGAGAGAGAGAGAGAGAAACAGAAACAGAGACAGAGACAGAGATGCAAACACACACAGAGAGAATGAGCACTTAGAGGAACATAGTTCGGACAACTCAGACTTGGGTACTTGACAACCTGGCCATCATCACTGGTCCCGAGAAAGAGGAGAGCAGTATAAACTTGTGGTTTCGGGGAGGTTAGATACAGAGATAAGAAGCCCAGCAGTAAGGTCAGGAAACCATGCTTTTGGGGGCAGGGGCACAATTGCAGAGTCCCAGAGATGTCCAACTCAGCAGTAAGTGGGGGGAACCATGCTGCCAGCATGCCTGCCTGCCTGTCCAGAGCACTGTCGCTTCCCACTGTTTCTCTTTGTAACTCCACTTCAAGGGGCAGCAGAGGAAAACACTTTGTTAAATGCATGCATTTCAGTGTTTTCAGGGCACCTGAATCTGTTCTCTTGCTTGTATTGTAAATAAGTCCTGAATTAATTCACAATTCGATTTTAAATTTTGTACACTCTCTCCTCTCATCCACAATGGAATTTGAGTGAATGGGAAACTCAGCTCAGGCCATCTGGCAGATGGGCTGTAGAATGTTCCAGCCATCGTGTGATCTCTGCAGACACAGTACCTGTCTGTTCATGGTGGTGGCCACACAGAATGTGCTGTGATGCTGTTGGTCCTCACTATCCTCGCACATGGGTTTACTGTGGTAGGTTCAGACCACTGGGGCCCATGCTACTAATTGAAAAGTTAGGCAAAGTCTTTCTGAAAGGCCTACACAACTGATACTGTTATGCTTTAAGGAAACTACCTGCAGACAGATTCTCAGGATTCAGATCCATTTTGTGTGAAGGAGGATAGTTCTTTCTTAATTTTAATTATTATTATCATTGTATACATGATAGAGAACGGGAGAGTTCACAGACACATATGCAGGAGCCTACAGAGACCAGGAGTCACCAATCATCTGCAGCTACAGTTATAGGTAATTGTGGTGCAATATAGGTGATGGAGATTAATCTGAGGTTCTCTTAAATATTGAGCCATCCCACTAGTCCATGAATATTGTTTTAAAATAATTGACTGAGTTGCTGCCTTCTTAAAAATGAACAGTACTGTTTGATTTCCTCTAGTTTTAGCCATGGTAAGAAAGGACTGAAAAAATCGAAAGGAAACTCATGTAAGGATTCAAACCATTGTGGACGTATCAATTGAACAACTCAGATTCCACTGTCCAGGTGAGCAATGGAAGGCCACCTGGTATGTAAGGGAATGATATTTACTCAAGTCATACACATACAATGTGATAAGACTCTTCCTCCCTTCGCCCTTTCTTAAAACAATTAAAGTAATTAAAACATGAACTCCTGAGTTTCCTGAGCTCTAATTCCAATTCTAGTTTAAGAGCCACATTTGTTCCTAATGATCCCCTTTACAGATGCTCCATCCATTCTTAAAATGTTACTTATTTTATTTATGGATATGTATATCAGTATAATGCCACTTATGTGGGTACCTGTGGAGGCCAGAAGAGTGTCTCAGATCCTCTGGATCTGTTGTCACTGGTAGTTGTGAGCGACGTGACATGAGTGCCAGTGTTCAGACTCTAACTCTTTGCAAGAATAGTAAGCACACTCTACTGGCCATCTGACTATTCCCAAGTTATTATCTGTATCTGTAACAGCACAGTCCCTAAAGTCTCAAAAGTTCATCTCAGCATGTGAATATTACTACATGCATAAATAAAACCATAAGATTAAAAATAGCTGAATACAGGATTTCATGACACTCACGCATACTATAACGTTTCTGAGGAGACTATGCACCTGTATCATATTTGTCTGTATTGTACATGATTCCAAGTATATGCCACATTCTTTAAGTTAAAAAGTAATGGTGGTGACATTATTATTGTTAAAATATGAATGCATCATGAAATCCCAGATCAGTTCTTTATTATTACTAAAAATCTATGCCAAATGTGGGTAAATAAAGTGAAAAGAAGATAGCAACTGCATGCCTTCTGCAGAGGATTCTCAAGAGACAGTACGTTCACAAAAATCTGTGGTTAGTTTACTATTTAGAGTACCATTGCTGCAGTGAAGCACCAGGACTGAAAAGCAACTTGGGTAGGAAAGGTAGTGTTATAAATATAAATTGTTTACAAATAGAAAAAGGAAGAGAAAGAAGGAGAGATGAGGTTGGGAGAAAGGTAGTTTGAAGTCACAAAGAAAAATGAAAACCTGCTTATTAAATAAATTGTGCATTATTGTATTTTGATCACACAAAGTAGAAAAAAAAGATAAAAACTTGTCTTACAACATTTTATTGTTTAATTAGAAAGCCAAGACTTATCCAAGGCAGGATTCAATTTAATTGTTAAATAGGGGGAATGGGCAGTAAAGCACCACAGAAATGACAGAAAGAGTGATCACTGTGTTATTTGTTCATAATAAGTATACCAGTATGACTAATACTTCTGTCAATAAAAGCAATAATGCCACAGATTATATGAGAATGAAGAACCAAAGTTTCAAATCTTTAATGTATTAAAACCAATTACACTCTAAACTCAGATCAATGGATGACAAATTGTAGATCTGAGCCTTTTATTTTGTGAATTGTTCCTTCCCTCAGAGAGAATATAGAAAGAACATGGGCATGAAAGGTCTGCCTTCTACTTTATAACTTACCACAGGAACAACACAACACTGTGCGTTACTTGCCAAGAACACATTTTTGTCCACCATCCTTCACCCACTCCTCACTGGGCCTTTTCATGTGAGATGGTATCATTGAAAAGTGGAGACGTGATGAAAGTTTAGACAGTATAAGGACTTCCAGCAAGCCTCTTATGATGGCTAACATATGTGGAAAGGACCCTGTTTCCTCAGCCCACCTATCTATCCCACAACCACGATTCCACCATAAGTACACGCAAGACTCTGCAAGAGGGCATGGTGACAGCCGTCCGGAAAGAATCTTGGGAGACAATGTATTGGGATCTGTACTTGAAATACAATATGGAAGCAGTTAAACACACACACACACACACACACACACACACACAGAGACAGAGACAGAGACAGAGACAGAGACAGAGACAGAGACGGGAGCCATTTTAGGTGAGTGAAACAACTTGGTCACAGGGAAAAGCCAGTAAAAACTAATGACTTTGGATTCATCTTCAGATATTGAGGGTCAGGCAACTGAATTTTCTAAAGGAAAATGTTTTCTAAATATTCTTCACTAATAAATACCTAAGGTTTTCTCTCCAGGCATCTCAGTGGCATAAATATAGTTTTCAAATTTTTCACAGAAGTGGATTAGACCATTCCAGGACTATCTTATCATTAACATGTTGAGTTAAAACAATCAGTGCTGCCTTATTACCATGTTGAATTAAAACGTATCAGAGATACCTTATTCTTAAGGTATTAAATTAAAAAATATCTTCCCTGGCCCTTGAGGAGCTAGCCCACTAGGTGGAATGCTTAAGGATTTTATCTATTCTGGGATCCAGGACTGGCAGTACACTTCATTTTATAGTGATCATCAACCAAAAGGCATTATGTGGTTGTGGACCTCAACTTAATTATCTATTCACCTACTGAAGGTCATCTTCATGGTCACCACACTTGGTCATGTGTGAAAAAGCTGCTAAACATTTATGCCAGCGTTTTTGCAAGGACATGAATTTTATTCAACTCCTTTTTGATAGTTGCCAAAGGGTTTGTGATTTTGCTTCAATCAGTTACTTTAAGAATAGATCGTTATATTCAGTATATAAATAATATGTTAGTGGATTTGGAAGAGAAATTGGTTTTCATTTATTTATGAACTCTGACAAGGAAATACCCCAAAAAGCATTGTGCATAAGCCAGCAATATGCTGATGGAGTCGTATTTTCAGGCTGCTGTTGATAGAAAATTCATTGCTAATATTCTTGGTGAGAAGCAAAGTTGCCTGTTTTATGTGACAGATTGGAGACCCCTGTGAATGCCTGTTCTGCTTGTTATTTAATGTTTAGGAAAAATAAGCCCTCAAATGTTATTTTTCTTTCATCTGAAAAACCTATAATTCCTATCAAGTATCAAATGAACTGAGAACCACAAAGAATATACAGTCCCTATAATCAACTCTCTTCATCCACACTATAAAATTTCACTTTCCTTGTAGTTATGATGGCATAAACAATGAAGAAAAGTTTAACTTTGCAATTGCAGCGGGGGTAAGAATATTCAACTATAAAAATTCTGCAGAGTAAACCATGTTTATGAGGACACTGAGAGCAGCCATTTACATGCTTTGGCTATGGGCTATTGGCTTTCAAGTTATTAGATATGGTTAAAAAGGTGTAACATTGGTAACAGAAAGTTGAGTTAAAACTGTAATTTGTATGAAGTCATTCTAGACAACATGTGACATGGGCCAACCTAGGGAAACAGGTCTAAATTGAGGTAATATTTTTATGGAATTCTTATTCTAAAAACCAAGCTTCTAAAAGATTTTACGGCAATGTCTCTTTGTTGAGGTATTGGAGACCGCACCATCGTGCGTTTATATGTAGGAATTGGCAGTCAAACTTAGTAGCATGAAGGACAGACTCGGTGTCTTGGAGACTGGATTTTGGAGACTAGTTTGTTGGAGGTTGAGTTTTGCTTTCCAAAGTTGTGGTTTGCCCTGGAGTTACCTGTATTTTGATGCTAATTCCACTGCCCCAAGGACAGCTGCCTAGTCAAGTACTCAGAAATCAGGTGACTTCCCAAAGTTGTGGCTGTGCTCTGGTGTTACAAGGAGAACTTAAGGATTGTGATTAAGGATTGCCAGTGTTAAATTGACTAACTCAAACTTATTTATAATTGAGAAAAAATCAAACAGGTAGAGATTGTTACAGGATTTATGAAGGATTGATACAGTTTGTTTATATGGAAATTTTTACTACAAACCTTTGCTCTCAAAATGAGCTTTAATATTTGGGGAGTAGCTATTGCTCCAGAAAAGATTCAATATTCATTTTTAACATTTAAAACTAATTTTAAGCTTCTAAGGATATGTTAATTGCCAAAGTACCTCACCTTACCAGAAGACTTAACTTTGTTATCCTCATTGGAGATAAAGCTTTTGTCCTATTAGTACAGAAAGATAGAGTCATGGAAGTATTTTAAAAAGAAACCTGGTAAAACATATCTTATTCCAAACAACAGTTAATTGGTTATTATAAAATACTGATATTTGGCCTATTACATATACAAATTTCAGGCAAAAGTGATAATTTTACTCTTTGCATGCTTTTGTACTTCCTATAAATTTGTGCATGCAACCCATAGAAAATGAGCTTACTGTATTTATAGGTGGTTCATCTAATGAAAAGGCTACATGTATGATTGGGTCACTTGTTTATTCTCTTGAGTTTCCCCTGCTTCAGCACAGATTATTAATTAACTGTAGCCAGTTTTTAAAATGTTAAAAAAATCAAGTTTCAATTCATATACTGATAGCCAATGTGTGGCTTATGGTTTACAGTTGATTAAAAAGTTTCCTTTTTTAGATACAACTAGCCCTCAAATTATACAATTACTTAATGCTATATTAGAGGCAGGTTTTCTACTTGAAATCAATGAATGATGATTTCAGTGTGAATGTCTGACAACTCACTGTCCTTTCAGTCTCTGGCTCAGACAACTAAACAAAACCATAGACCCAGCTCTTTGAAAATGATAATGGAGTTGATAACACACCCTCACAAAAAGAGGAAGACTCCATTTGCTTACTTTCAACTCCCATCCTCACCTTGCCAGCTCAGGGATTTCTAGTATGTTTAGGTAAATAAAGCTGGTCAGGGGCTGGAGTGATGGCTTAGTGGTTAAGAGCACTAAGTACTGTTCCTTTATAGGCCATTTAAGACCTCAAACTGGATTGCCTGGACACCTTACTTAGCAAGAGAGGACAATGATACCAGGCAGATTATAGGCCTTACATAGGAACAATTAGTCAAAAAATCTCATTCTTTATATCACCAAAACAATAATGCTGGAGATAATAATTTGGTATAAAAGTCAATTTATAAATACAAGTGCTCAGTGTCCTCAATTTAATCCTCAAGGACTTATCTTAATAAATAATATTTTAACAATATTTTAATAAATAAAAAAGGGAGTTATCCTTGTATGCTAAATAATGCTCCTTTTATTTCAATTTTAAAATTTGGATGCCAAGGAACACTCTGAGTTTATGGCACCCTACAACTAGGCATACTTCTGCCTAGGTGAAATAGAAAGATCCACGTATTGATATAATCCTGTCCAGGTACTTTTGTGGGGAAGAGGGAATCTTTGTGTTTTTTCTCCAGGATGCTACAGGAGTGTGCCAGCTGCCTGAGTGGCTGCTGAGACTTGCTGATCCTGGTTACATGAAGATTCAGCTCTCGTGGTTTGGGTCTCTGGAATCACTCCTCTGCCCTGAGAGGAAGATGAAAAATTCCCCCTCCTCATTTGTCATCACAGAGATTTTGCCGTTGCTGCAGTCAGTGTTACCGCTGCGTGTGTCCAGTCCCACTATGTCCCGCTCTCTGACCCTCTGTGCACTGCTACTTTCTGGAGAAGACTGGACTCCAGCCGTTGCTGCCCCCCTCATTTCCCTGGAGCGACGATGGCCCTTGATGTTATGGCCCTCGGAGTTTGGCCCTAGGGCCCTTGTGCTTCTTTTTACATGCTGAGGAGAACCAGAGAGACAAGTACAGATGAGATGCCCACTACTTATCGGGAGAGGCTCAGCTTCCACAATCTCCTAAATTATTGCCATCTGGCTCCTACTTTTTCGCCCCTGGGCTCAAGTAAGAGAAATGAGAAGATGATCCAATGTAGCTATCCTCAGGGATGGGCAACTTCCTCTGACCCTTGACCAATCTAAGACAGGAACCTTGTGGGCGACAAGGTGATCCTATGACGGATAAGGCTGGGGTTTGAGAGGTCGATCCTAAGACAGAGGTGGCTACACCCCGTTTAAACGTACGGGCCGGTCAAATGCTCCTCTGCCCAGTTTCTCCCCCAAATAACACACACATATAGCCCAGGACAGTGTGTTACAGCATAAGTTCATTCCTAGCCATTGGGGTGCAGTCCTAACTGCAAGAGTGGCTCACCATGGCCAAGCTGGGCACTCTGTGAGGCATGTCTGATTTCTCTCAGACCACTACTTCCACCTAATGGTCTTTTATAAAAGAAAAATGGGGGAGATGCACGGAGCCATATTGGATTTGGGCCTAGCCACTTTTTGACTGCATGGTTCAAAGTGACTAGGTGACTCTGGGCTGTTTGGCCACAGAGACTCACCCCTAAGATGACTGCCATAAATATTAAGATTGTTGAATGAAAGCCTCTCCCATGAATTTACGGCACAGGAAGATAACATTCAAGGGATGCCTCAGCTCGAACAGATACCAGTTATCTCCTCAGTCTACACCCGGTGTCTCGACCACCTGACCTCATCACCTGACCTCTTTGCCTCCAGCTATCACTGCCTATATCCTCATCTCCCCCTCCTTCATGTTTCACAAAGGTCACTTCCCCTATCTGAAAGCCTTAAAAGCTGTAACGTTCATCCCAATAAACGAGACCTTGACAACAGAATCTTGCTTGGTCTCCTTCTTCTCTCACCCCCCATTTAGGCCCAAGGGTAGCACCCCTTCAGGACCCTGAATAACTGGGTCCCCGCTGGCGGGGACAGTTCATGTTGAGAATTCTTATTTTCTTGCTGGCAGAAGGGGTGGGTGGCATCTCGGGGTTAAATCTCTGTCCCATTCCAGCTTGTGCTCACTTTCTCCTTCCAGGCTGGATACTGTGAAGGACACACGTGGAAGCATTTCACCAGGCCTTTTTTGCTGTAGTGGATTAAAGTCCTTCTGAAACCAAACAACAAAATCAAAATTTCCTTTCTTTCGGTGTTTCCTAGTGGGATTTTGTTACAGAGACAAGAAATTTTATTACAATATCTTTGCTGTTGTTGTCATGCAAAAGACAAGTATTGACTCTTACCTAACTATCCTATAGTAGATGACATAGTTATACCTGACTGACAAAAAGCGACTCAAAGGAGGGATGGTCCCTTGATAGGGCTGTCCATTGATAGGGAAGGGTACAGTGTCAGGAGCCAGAGAAATCCTGTCACATTGTGTCCTTCTGTGGAGAAACAGAGGGGGATGACTGTGGTGCTAGGTTTGAGATCTCTTTTTATTAGTGGAAGAGTCCATTCCAGGGAGTAGAGCCTCCAACCAACAGGGAAGGATTTTCTACTCAATCAAACCTATCAGGAGACATGCCCAGGCAAGCTGAGATCCTAAATCTAATGAAATTACAGAGTCATGATTCACCACCACAGGTGACTTCTATTCTGATGAGCTGAGCCTGAAGAGTTTCAGCTCTGTCCTTTGTTTCAAAAAGTTCTTACTTACAAGCCAGTCTAAAATTGGCCTTTACAAATCTCAAACAAGAGTCCTATGTAGATTTGCTTTTAACTTTCATTTTGTAGATTATAGTTGTGACATTTTTGTTGCAGTTACCAAAATTTCTAGTGACCTTTCCACAAAATTTGCATACTGAGATCTTTTTCATTGTCCATTTTTCAGGCCAGTACAAAGGAGTGCTGGGTCTTATTTTTATCGATGAATCTCATTAAAATGTGTACCTTTTAAATAGTACTTTCTCTTTGGCTGTTACTAATTGGAGCAAAATTTAGAATATCAAGTTTATTACAAAAATGTATAATATTATGTGTATTACAAAACTTTTTAAGGTCCTCATCAGTCATAACACTATGCTTCCAGCAGTCGTAAATCACCATGTTTTGTATTAATTGCATCTCGTATTCAGATCATGTTAACCCAAGTCTTTTATAAACCTGAGATTTTAACAGATTAATTATGAAAGTTAGAAGATAACTGAAGATGGTCATTTTAACCAGCTGAAAGGAGAATTAGGAACAATAATAGACGATAGTTGCAAACAAACCACCTGATCCAGCTAATGGTGGGAGAAAAGATAAGACGTAAGGAACAAGGTCATAGGAAGGTCAAACAAACTGAATAGTTTCTATGAGACAAACTTTATGCAGAAAAATGTGCTGCGAAGATTTCCAGGACATACTAAAATGTGACACATCCCAGCAGAGTTACCCCATCAGTTGGTGTTTTCCAAAGCTTTGACCACGTTCACTCTATTGCACTGGACATCCTGATAGCTCAAGTCAAAATTTTCAAGTACTAATAAACAGAAAATGTAACTGTAGTCTAAGGCTTTAAAACAATGACAAAGCAAACAAAATATGGCATTATTCTAAAGAGAAAACATTGATTTTTTATTAGTACATGCATATAAGCACTGTACCAAAATACCAGAGATAATCAACCTAAAAACCAAAAAGATTAACATTGGCAAACCATTTTGGAGACTTTAGTACACAGTTGGTTGTCCTGTAGCAAGACAGTGTCTCTTAGCAGAAAAGCAATTGTGTTGCTCACATTGTATCGGTTGAGAGAGAGACAGGAATGACTAAGAGATACCCTTTAGTCTTCTGTGATTCTGCAAGTCCTAGTATTACCTAAGAGTTCCTGTCACACTTTACTTAAAGGTCTATTACAGGGCTAAAGGAGATGTCCCAGATGTAAACTTAGCATAACAAATTTAAGAACTAAATGACCTAGCATGGAAAGTCACACTTGGAAGCAAGAATCCTAGGTTTCCTGTTTACAAGTACTAGGCTACTCACAAGAGTTGGCACATCTATCTTGAAAAGAATTAGAGATTAGTGTGAAATAATCTATTCTCTTATAGAAAATCTTTCCTGATAAATACAAAACATCCAGTTAAATTTGAATTTTGGAGAATGAACAACACAGAAGTCGGCTTTTTGTTCTTAAGGGGCTAATACCACACATAGGTCATGCACTCAGCATGCAAGTGCATATTGACTGCACAGAATTCCTGCGATCACTGATCAGACTTGAATCTGACAATGAAGAAGATGGATGCATACAAGAATTCAGGGAGCCATTCTGTTTTCAGTTCTTGTGGTTTTTGAGTGTCCCCAGTGTTGAAATATATGGGAAACCTGTAAGATAACTGCTCACTGCACCCTCTCTTCCTTGAAAGATAAGGATGGGAAACAGGAAGAAATGGCATACATTTTACTTTCTCTTTTACCCTGGACACATAGCTATGGTTTTCACAGAAAATGACCTGTGACATAGGGCTGGAGACTTATAAACCCGTGAACATCTTTTAAATGAAATTTTGGCATGTGTGAAATTTCCTTCGATGTAAGCTATAGAAGAACAGATTTGTTGAAAAAAAAAAAAACCACAATTGATTGAAGAAATGGAAGAAACCCAGTATTTCTGGAAAGAAAACCAGTGAGTTGGTTTTTCTCACACTTAATTCCATCACTCCTGAGATAGAGGTCAAGGACAGCATGGTCTATAGAGTGAGTTCCAGGACAGCCAGAGCTACACAGAGAAACCCCACCCCACCCCCCAAAAAATGAGGAAATAAAAGCAAATGAATAACAAAACTACATGCCCTACCCCACAAATATCTGCCTGCCATGGAAAAAAGCTAGAGAAAAGGATCAATTATTTATCTCTGGCTGACCCAATGCTAAGAGCTGCACCTGCTCTGTACTGCCTGGAACATGCTGTTACTGACCCCTTAGGTCCTCAAGGTGAACAGATGTGGCAGAAGGCAATGCATGTCTAATGATGCGCTTTCTCTTATGGCCCTGCAACAGATTTGGAACTTGGCCATCAATGGTTCTCTCCAAAGCTACTCACAGGCTGCAGGCCTGTTGTAGATGTCCTAAAGCACTCCCCAGGGCTCTCAGCCAGCAAAAACCAGCAAGGCAACTGATTCCTTAGGGATGAAAGTAGAGAGGTGCTGTGAATTAAAACAATTTCTCCCAGCCTTGGGCCTAGGCTGAAAAAA
This sequence comes from Rattus norvegicus, assembly GCF_021556685.1. Taxonomy (NCBI): domain Eukaryota; kingdom Metazoa; phylum Chordata; class Mammalia; order Rodentia; family Muridae; genus Rattus; species Rattus norvegicus. The sequence goes on along the minus strand of NC_141541.1, from coordinate 9,730,657 downwards.
TAGGACAGACAACATTTTACAAATAACTTTCAGTTGAAAATATTTAAAAATTTAAATCATATTGTGAATTATTTTTTCTTTGTTAAATAATTTAATGCTTAACCATGCAGCCAGGAGGCTGTGAAATACTTTCTTGTATTTTTATGGGATAGGAATAAAAAGGTCCATAATTTATATCTGAGGAAAGGCATGTTGAATTTCATCCCTGTAGCCATTCTGTATTTGTGCATTGACCACACAGAACTAGTGCTGCAGAAAATGCCTGAGAAATGTGACAAGGCTAAGAACACCGACCTCATGGCGGGAAGCTGAATGAGTGACATGCATTCATCACTGTAGCAGGAGACTGCAATCTGCACTCTGCTTGTGTAAACAGACTGACGATCTGCCTCTAATGGATCACTTCCCACAGCTTGCTTAGAGGTTCACTGTCGATGCTCTTCCAGGAGCAACAAGCTAAAACACAGAGAGTCTCCCCTACTGATAACAATGAATAATTATATGTCTATTATATACCCCATGATTCCACAATCTTGATCTTGACTGATTTTGAAATTGACACTTTCTTGAGAAGGTGAGCTAATAACCAGGGATTTGTGTGTACAACACACTATGGGGGTTGAATAAGCTGTTCTGTAAAATTGTAAGTCATACCTTACAGGGTGGAGATGAATCGGGCTGACAATAATAGAGAAGTTAGTATCATATAGTTGTCCCTAACAAGATAATAAACTGATGTAATGAAACAAGCAAACCTTACATCTACCTTTCCCCGTGCTTTCTTTATACATGCAATCATTATGTAATGATAACATATAACAGCAGCCCCATTAAATAAAGATGAATTTTTGTCCAAAGACGAAGAAGAAATTGAAGTGAAGAAGACGAAGAGGTCCATTTCTACATTCTAAGGGTCAAGTCAAGGTTCAGAGAGCAAGTTCTTACACAATTTTACACAGCTCTTACACAATTTGGACCTCTAGATATCTGACAAGACAATGGTTTCTTTAATGGCTATGTGTCTCCTCTCACTTGGTTCTGTAGCTTCTCCATTTTTATGCTGGCCCATAATTACCATTAATTACAATAGCCCATAAAGAGGTCCCTCTGTTACACTTAGTTTCACCAGGATCCTGTGTGCACGCAATGCCTTGTAATATATTTTCCTTCTATTACTCTTTTGTACTCCCCCTCCTACTTCCATTTCTTGCTTGGGCAGAGTCACCACTGCTTATGTTCATGATCCCCACAGCCAGGTCTTGTCAAGAAGACAACATTTCACAGGACTCCTCCCCATCCTCCAGCCTTTCCATTCTCTCTTCAGCTGTGTTTCCTACTCCTGGACTTGGAGCGTTGCTATAAACACCCCATTTAGGCTAAACACTCCACAGTCACCCTCAGCCCTTAATCAAGCTATAATTCTTTCTACACAAGTGCCCTCTGCCAAAGAAGCTTGACATTTCAGGAGAGGGGTCAGAAATGTCCCTATTTTCACTAATTAGAACTCTTAAGAATCCACTCAAGGCCTCCACATTGTCCCATGTGCCTAGATACAAAAATAGCAGAGCAGATCCAGTGTTAGTGGCTTAAATAGGAATGGCCCCCCAGAGACTTATCTATTGGAATGCTTAGTCATCAGGAATTAAGAAATTGAGAAGGATTAAGAAATGTGGCTTTGTAGGGGGAAGTGTTTCACTGGGGATGGGCTTTGAAGTTTTAAAAGCCTAAACCAGGCCCAGTGTCTCTCTTCTTGCTGCCTCCTGGTCTGGATTTAGAGATCTCATCTCCTTCTCCAATACCATGTCTGCCTGCTTGCTGCCATGTCCCCCACCATGATAATGAACTCAACCTCTGAAAAGGTAAGTAAGCACCATTTACATGTTTGCTTTTATAAGAGTTGCCATCATCATGACGTCTCTTCACAGTGATAGAACACTGATTAAGACACTAGTTTAAAAATCCACTTGAATAGTATTCCAAGCAACAATGTCTCTTCTCATAGATTAGAAATATCTTAGCCAAAGGGATGTTTTTATAATTAAACATTACTCCAGTATGTCATAAATTTTAGCTTCTTTCAAGAAATTGCTGCATATAATATAGCAGTGTGTCAATGTGTATAGGTAGGAAATTATGATTTTGAGAAATATCCTTTTTACACAAATACATATTGATGATGCTGTTTTTGTGACTTCTTAATCAGTGTGCAGAGTTACAAGAAAATTACATTAGTACAAGAAGTGGGAAAATGGAATAGTCACCTTGAATCTTTAAAACTTTGTTTTACACTCTTACTTTCTGGTACTTTTATGATTGACCAGGCAAAGAGTAAGTCCTATACAGGTGTCTGGCACTTTCTTGTGACATTAAACAGAGACTTCATAAAGAGCAAATTTTATAGACTAAAAATATTAGAAAATAGATGCTTTTAAGTATGGTCATTTTTCTGCCCTTTGTTCCCCAGGACCCTGGGATGGATAATTCTTTGACTTTCAGACAGCTGAGTCTCACATGCTTGTAAAATTTGCAATAGCCCTTCTGAAAGCATTTGACTTCATGGAGAGTATTGGGTACTTATCTACTTATAATGTAAGAAAAAAAGGAAAGAAAGATTGATATATTTTGTTAATAAAATTTTAGTGGCATGATGGGGAAGAGCTATGAAAGATTTGAGGCTGTTGTGGAGGTGTCAGAGGAAACAGTCATACCCTCAGAAATCTGACTCTGTGGAGAAAGAAGGCAGGCATATTTTCTCTAGTTAGGAGTTTCATTTAAAATTTACTTATTATTTTAGTCTATGAATATTTTGGTTGCATATGTATAGATGCAGCACATGTATACCTGTTGCTCATGGATGTCAGAATGGGACATTGGATACCCTGGGGTGGAATTCAGCATAATTGTGAGCCACCATGTGGGTGCTGGAAATAGAACAAAGGTCTTCTGGACCAGCAAGTGCCTTAACCATTAAATCAATTCTCTCCCCCCCAGTTAGCTGTTTCTGTTTTTAAACTGAGTGTTTTGATGTTGAATGGGTTCTTCTGGGACTACTCCAGAAGTGTATAGAAAAATGGAAAAAACCCAGATCTTTTTCATCTCCATCCTTCCTTTATTTTGATTGATCTTACATATCAAGGGTATGCCGGTATTCACCAATAGCATGGTAGAATGACCACACTATCTGCCTGGTATTCTTTTTCTTTATCTCTTTCCTTTTCAAATACGTCAAGCTCTTTAATGTTCCCGCCCCCTCATTCAGACCATGACTTTGCTTCTTTCTTCTACCTTTTGTCTAGAATACATCTCCTTGAAACACAAGCCTCTCAATCCAAATAACGCACCCAAAGATACACTGGGTACAGAGTGGGTACAGAGATAAACAGAAAATTCTCACCAAAGGAATCTCAAATGGCCAAGAAGTACCAAAAATGTTCAACATCCATACTCATCAGGGAAATACAAATCAAAACGACTCTGAGATTCTACCTTATACCATTCAGAACTGCTAAGATAAAAACTCAAAAGACAGTACATTTTCTTAAAATTCCATGGAAACTAAAAATTATATATTTAAATACCTACTTGAGATGTGTGCATTGCAAACTTCTGCTTTACAAAATTAAACTCTTTGTGATCTCCCAAAAGGCTTACTTTACTCTTTCCAACAAACAGGATTGTTGTCAACCAAGCTGCTTGTGTGACTTACTTTCTGCTGCTGTGAGCTAAAATATCTCCATCAAAAGTAGCTTCAGAAACAAAGGGTTTATCTCAGGTAGTCTATGGTAATGGAGGGCTAAGATCCACAATGGAAGGAAGGCATGGCATCAGGAGCAGTGGACTGCTGATCACATTTTATCCACTCATAGGAATCTAAAAGAGTGAGCAGGAAGTAGAATAAGGCTATAACCCCCAAAAACCTACCCACCAGTGACAGACTTGCTCCTACAATGCTCCCACTCCTAATGAATGTAGAGCATCCCCAACCAGCAGCAGCCACTGGGATCAAGTGTTCAAATGCATGAATGTACTGGAGGTTATTTCTCATTCAGACCCATGCACTGTTGAAAACAAAAGGCTTTAGAGACTTCTCTAGCCAACATTTTCTAAACTTTTGACAAATCACAGTTTCTATGAGCCACTAACTGCTTCTTTGTCTATATACCTATCACACACACACACATGTGCAGACACATGCATACACTCACATGCACATGCACACACATATTTGCATGTACACTGATTATTTACAATTTTTTCCATCTCTCAACGATAGTGCCAAATTTTCTTACATGAGCGAATAGCTCCACCCATCTCTTGCCCATCAAATCAATAATGTCCAACGATATTCTTACAACACACATGAGATCTTGACACTATTTTTAAAGCTTTTTTAAAATTATTTCTTCGATTTTCAACTAAGTTGAGGAAAAAACAAAATTTTCTAAGTAGAGCCCACAAATTTGCATGATCTTGTAGTTTTTCTTAAATTTACAACCCTCCTGCCAGCCAGCTAGAAGATAAAATGTGCATAAAATATGGCGAGCCATTCCCAGCTTCTGCTGCCTGTTCCCTGCCTTCTTTTCCTTTGTGGACTCTGATCCCTCTGCTGCCAAACTGGTCTCCCTCTGCTTGCCCAGGTGCATCAGGTTAGCATCTGTGTGTTCATTCTTGTTACTCTAGGTTTCTGTTTGGAAATTCACCTCTCCTCCTAGCCTCATTCACGTCTATACGCTTAGCCTCAGTCACTCCCACTGATGCTTGCAATCCTGATTGGAAATGTATGCTTTCAAACAACTTCTTTGACTACTGATAAGACCTCAGTAGAATCCTCAGTGTTTTTCTTACCAACAGTTAATTTTTAATTTAGTCCCACCTTGCTATTCTGTGGTGCTCATCTAAACTAAAAGCCTTTGGCAAGAATCTTTACTTGTTAAATATTTTATATTTAGCCAGGCACAGTACACCTAACATATACCCCAAAGTTATGTGTAAAATAATAAATAAAATGGACATGATGATTTAAAAATACTCCTGATAAATTAAGCTATAAACTGGACACTACAGGGGCAATTTGTGAGTTTCTGTTTTTAGGCAGATTAAGGTTCTTACAGTAAGGCCTAATAGTCCCATTGTAACATCTGCTTTTGTCCAAACATCCTCTGATTATTTTGAGGACAAAAGAGAAAATGAGGAAGAGGAGGAAAAGAAGAAAATTGCAGATTTAATTTCTGAAGTCAAAGCACATTGGATCTGTAAGAAATATCCTCTTCATTTTCCTTTAAGATTCTCTCCATAAAACACTTCACAGGAAAGACAATCATCCCTGTAATGAACATTTGCACATGCAGACTCCATTACTGTTAGTGTTTGGAAAGGCCAAATAGCTCCAATCTGTACAAGAGAGCCTCCTACACACGCCAGTGTCATCTTTTATCTCTTCATATTTCACAGTAGAGATGAAATCTATGCTACTAATATATAAGGAGATAAAAATGTGACTTGGCTCTATTAGTTCTCATACAGTTCATTCCACAGATCCTACATGGGAGCCATAACTCATCCCATACTCCCCCAGGGGCTTGAAAGAATTAATACAAAACCCAATGCGTGCCCACGCATAGCCTCCAGGGCATCACTTAGGCACTTGGAGCTTAATTCTAATTCTCTTGTTGGTAATGCAGTGAAGTTTTCTGCAGTGTGTCTCTTACAAAGGTTATAATTCCAATGCGAATATACCAATTAAAGTTTATTAGATGAGCTACAGCTTGACTAGTCTCTAGGCAATTAATTGCTCAAAACTTTAAATTTCTACTATTTTCACTTTTTTTTTCTGATAAAGGAAACTGCTATAGTGTTGGAAAACAACAACAATAACAACTACAAAAGCCCCTCCCTTGCCTGGATCTATCCAGAGAATGGGTTGAAATGACAGGAGCAGGTGGACAATGACAGATAAGCTCTGCATTACTTGCATAATTTTTGCTGTCAGAGTCCAATGAAAAAGTAAGAGATTGGTATAGTGTATATAGTCCACTCTTGAGTTCCTGCTACTCTCTTGTTTCTATTTCTCTGTCTTCTTCTCTACTCCCAATCCATGTATGTTTATGTGTACGCACATTAGTGCATGCACCAGAGGGGAAGTGAAATCCCTTGAAGGTAAAGGTATAAGCAGTCATGAGGTAACCAGTGGGAGTACTGAGAATATATTTTGGATCTTCTGCAGGAGCAACATGTGTTCTTAAACTCCAAGTTGTCTGTTCAGCTCCAGATTTCATTTTAGAATAAATAAATGAATGAATGAACAAATTATAATTATCTATAGTTCCCAATCTTCATTTCTTTCTCCAGCAAACATATGAAGACTATGAAGCTTAAGATAGCAACATTGCTATTGGAAAAGATGCACCAGAGAGTCATCTCTTTGTGTTCAATGTGGACTCATTCATGTACTCAACTATGCATGAACTCATTCATAGGCTATTCCTGTAGCAAGGCCATACTTGAATAAGGTTTCTTGGGTTACCTACTCCTGACAGGACAAGCTTTAACAATCTGAACACTAATGAAGAGCAAGTATCAACAGCATAATTTTATCCAATGTCATTTGACTTTTTCAACATTGACGGACTGCTCCACAGAGGGAAATCACATGGGAAGGGCTTGACTGAACACATTAATTTAAGAGAGGTCAGCATTTCTTTCTTCTCCCCATAACACAGCTTTTCAGGATGATTATTTTGTATTTCAACCAGTCAGGCCTTCCGTGGGTCTGCAAGTCATCATTCCTAAAGGAAATGAGGCCCAGGGACTTGTTCTAGCCCTTGGCAGAAGCCACATATCCAGCAGGGCTGGTGGTTCTCTGTGTAGTGCTGAATGGAGAATCTTATGTTCTTTCAAAGCAGCCATCAGCTGTGCACCTGAGCACACCCTCAGATGTAGTGAGACAGTTATTACAATATTAATATGCCAGTTCAGCAGTCACAGTGAACAGAAAGCTATAGTTTTACCTTTCAAGAAAATACCAGTCATGTGTGTAGGGATTTCTATTCTTGTAATTCAGCAGTCAGACATGAATGGTTCCTACATTAACTAGAAACAGTATGGCATGCTCTCCTCACAGCTCACTTTAGACAGGTGTTAACAACACCTCCAAGTTAGGGTTTGCAGAGAAAAAGCTCAGACTTTTAATAATTCCATCTGCAGTTGTAGGATGCTTAGAAAACTGTTAGCATCCAGGATACAAATACTTCAGTGTATGATAAAACTGTAGGGACTGGGGATTTAGCTCAGTGGTAGAGCGCTTACCTAGGAAGCGCAAGGCCCTGGGTTCGGTCCCCAGCTCCGAAAAAAAAGAACAAAAAAAAAACTGTATATGAATTGTGATGAAATGTCTAAAATTAAAAATAAAATAAGTGATTCTATCTGAAGGGCAGTCATGGTGACCTTTAAATGTGCTAGTGCTAGACGTTTCTATAGATCCCTACACTCTAGGAGGGAAGTAATACTTTTGTCCCCATTTAAAAATTACAGAAATAGTGATTTACTAATAAAAACATCCCAAATCAAAAACATCTGGAATGTGAAATGTTTTATGCACAGATAAAAAGCTCAGTGAACAGAAGCAGAATCAGAGATCAACACATGCAGGTTGGCTGTGTTTCTGTGTCTGTGTCTGTGTCTGTGTCTGTGTCTGTGTCTGTGTCTGTGTCTGTGTCTGTGTCTGTGTCTGTGTCTGTGTCTGTGTCTGTGTCTGTGCATTAGCTAGTTGTGTTGCAGGGAATCCTGTAAGATTGAGGATCCAATTCAGACATTCAAGTTTGGTTGGCAACAAGCATCCATCTTACCAGCCTAAGAGCATCTTACCTAACCAAATTTCTAAATTTCATTCCCCAGTGTACATAATCCTTAAAAAATAGTAAACAATAAACCCAATTTTTTAATTTTTATGTGCTATCTGGGGTAGAAGGTAAGCATCTAGATTTTAGAACTTCCCAAACTTCCCCTAATAAGGACTGACTTCTTGTAGTTTACCATATGTACCAGCATTATACAATATAAATCATGACAGTGCTAACATTTAAGGTGCCAGTCACTTGAGTGCTTCCTACATGCCTCACACAAGTCACACCCCAGCCCCTTGAAGAAGCATGTCATGGCAGGCATCCCCTAGTATAAAAATTGGGTCAAGATTAGCCAGAGTGACTTGTCTGGATCACATAGTTTTCAGCTGGCATGGCATTTAAACCTAAGGATTTAAACTTACATGATTACTGTAGGCTACTGTCCTTGATGTCATGTTTGTCAGCAACTATCTCAAGTGACATGAGCTAACTGCAAGTCATGGGCCCTTATATACAGCCTAAAGTGAGAAAGTGATCTTGTTCAGACTCAAGGAACATGACTGGGAACAAACTGAGAAAAAAAGTAAAATAAACCAAGTTTACATGTGCAAAAGCTATTTGGCCAATTCTCTGTCTAGCTCACATAAAACTATCTATAAAGGAAAGAATAACAATATCCATGTCTTCAGTCATCCAAACTGCCTGGTTGTGGATCTCTCCATGTTTCCTAATGTTGATTCAGGTTTACACACCATTTTTTCCCCATGTAGAGCCAGTGACACGCTGTACAAAGGTGATGGCTCACAAAGTTCACTGGTAAAAGCTCGTAATTTACAAAATAAGATTAAAAAGTAATCTCTAGAAAATGCAGGAGATAGACAGCAAAGACATCTAAACTATAAAAATCTACCCTATATAAGAATTCTTAGAAAGTTTTGGGTTTCTCTACAAAAGAAAGAGATAGTTTACCTTTTGCATTGGTTACCCTGGAGTTAGTATTATGACTTTGAGACAAAGCTACACAAGGCTTGTATCTGGTTGACAGGAAATTTTAAATATAAATGCTTTGTTTTAAAACTCTCATAGTTTGGTTTTGATTTATTTTTTTTATTATTATATCTTAAACATAGAAATGATGATGAGGTAAAACATGTGAGATGTTTACACTAAGAGTTATTTCAGAAAGAGTATTAAAGCATAAAGGATTTAGCAGCACTATAAGAAACTTGAATTACAGATGATCATACATGTAGTAGAAGATCCAAATTCTCCTTTTTTTTCAGATTAAACCATCAGCAGCAATGTGAAAGCAGCTTGGGATTTTTACCTTGCTAAGCCTTGTAAGTTCTAGTCTTTAACCAGGCCAGTTGTAAACAAGATGAGGTAACACCAAGTTTTGAGCCCTCAGTTCTATTTATTGGCAATGTTCTTCATGAGCCTATTAACTGATGGCACATGCATACATGTTTTAGCTCTGAAGAATGTGTGTAGTCATAAAGAAGTACAGCCAAACCTCTAACAAATGGTTTTCATTGCTCCTTCCACAGAGACAAAATCACCAGATCTGCTTCAGCCTACGTACTTGTGGGAATTCCACAAACCTCTGATTCTCTTTCTATAAATAGGCACAGTTGATACTAATGTCAAACATATGCCAAGATGAACTCTGGTTGAGAGGCTAAAATTGACACAGAGGGCATAAAGGGCCACACTCACTCAGCCATTCAGCGAATATTGTTGCCTAGGTGAAAGGCCAAGGCAAGGTGTTGTGTACAGTAAGAGAAGACAAGACATTTTGGCCTTATATAACCTTGAGATACTGAAAAGCAGAGGAAGCAAGTTTACTTTACCAACTGTGATAGCCAAAATTCTACGATGACTCCAAATGAACCATGTTTTCTAGGAGTTAGACAGGACCAGTGATGAGACCATGCTCATGATTGGGTTACAAAAGAAGACAAAGCTAATTTTTAAACAAACAAACAAACAAACAAACAAACAAAATCAGCAATTTTATTGATGTTCCCTAGATAGTTGAATAGGGATATTCAAGGGAGTTGTCTACAAAAAGACAATCTGGTGAGAGCTGGTCTATATCTCCTGATGACATCTATACAACTCACTGAACATAGACACGGTAAGCTACTGCCCATTGAGAGCCTCCTATGAAGTAGTGCTCACGGTAGGACACACAGCTAAAGGAGAAAGGTCAACACCAACCCAGCTACAAACTGCTGCTCTATCTGCAAGATGTGATAGTGCAACAGTGGCACAAAGCCTGGGAGTAACCAACCAATATCTGATTGGATTTATAGCATACTCCATGAGATGGAACCCAAACCCAATGTTGCTCAAGTAGCCAAGAATCTGAAACTGGATAGGCCAGAGACTTAGGAGAACCCAAATACTATGCTGCTAAAGGAACATAGCAATAAAATGACTCCTGACATAATTATGCTATACCCAGAAACCAGTGCCTTGCTCAGCCATCATCAGAGAAGTTTCCTTCTGCAGCAGATGGGAGCAAATACTAAGGCCCAGCTGGACATTATTTAGAGAGTGAAAGACTTGGAGCACTGAGACCTAAATGGGATGTATCCATCAAATCCCTTTCCTCAGGGCTCGGGGAGCCTTGCAAAAGGGGATGGAGAAAGACTCTAAGAGCTATAGGAGGACAACATCAAATAACCAAGCCCTTGTAGCACAACAGGACTGTTAAATACATGAATTTACAGTCTATGGCAGAATACAAAAAGCTTACACCAGATGGAGTCCAGGATTGAGAGAAAAAGTGGACATAAATTCCATTCTTAATCTCAAAACTATCTCCAATTAATAATGTCTCACAAATGAAAATGTAGTTTCACCAATGGAATGTAACAGGAACATTGAAAAACATACTTAAGGGCAGGCACCAGGATCAGTTAGATGGCAAACAGAAAACATTCAGTGACACCTTAGGCAGTAGTTTGTCTTGTAATGTTTTGACACTTTTTAAAAAAACTGGCTTCCAGTTTTGTGTTCTTAATGAGATTCTTGGGTGTGTGTCTATATGTGTTTCTTATACTTTCCCTTTGGTTGTCTTTCCTCTCTTTGTTTTTTCATGTTCCTTGTTGATTCTTTTAAAGATTATTTTATGTTATTGTTATTCTTTAGGTGCCTGTTAGCTTTCTAATGAGAGACAGAATGGGTAAGCATCTGAATAGCTCTGGGAGGAGAAGGGGGTGAAAAAAACATAATCACAACATACTGTGTGAGAAAATTATATTTTAAGTAAAAGAAAAATAGAGGAGGAAAAGGGCTTATAAACCAAAAATAGGTACAAGACAAAAATGAATGATAGGAGTCAGTCAAAGAGAGGAGGCGCTTTTTTTCACTGTTATGCTAAAAATAAACTGATAAACCCCATCTGCTCAAGGACCAGGTAACCTGAGATGCTGTCTGTGAGTTGTAGTTCTTAGGATATAATAAAAGTCTTATGGGAAAGTATGATGGTGTAGGTCTTTATGAACCCCCAAAGTGGCCCCTCTCAGGGCCACTCCCAGCTGAAAAATTTCAGGGAGTGGGCTTGATCAAAGACCTTCTCTTGGTCAGTATTTAATATTTAATAAAACTTGCTTTGAATTTGGCCCAAAATGATGGAAATAATTTTCTCTGGCAAGTTGCAGGATTAATACCACAGTTTGAATGGGCATAACCTATCATGATGGAAAAGAAAATGACAGGAGGCTGAGATTGAAAGGAAGTATGTTGAACCACAAAACCTTAAGGCCCAGCCCTGATAGCCCACTTCTTCCACTGAGACTCAACTCCTGATGCTTTCACAATCTTCCCATACAATACCAGTAGCAGGGAGCAAGCCTATGAGGTACACTTCTCATTAAAGCCACAGTTGCCACAGGGCTGAATCCCAGTCGTGAGCAATGGCAGAGGAATCTGGTCCTCAGTAAGACTGTAACCCTGACACTAAATCTGCATGTAGGTGGAGGACTCTTGCCTGGGCTTCAGTGCCTCGGAAACTGAGGCAATAACAAATGCTCCTTGAGTTCCTAAATGTGTGATAATTTGCTACACTGTAAGAGTAACTCAATACATTAACTGTTATCAACCAGGATTTGAAGGAAAACATGAAGTTCACTGTATGGAAAAGATGAAGTTCACTGGATTTCAGAGAATGAGAACTGAAAGGTACTCTTCATAAAATTCTCTACTACCAGGGTTACGACATTCTAAAACCAGACTTAACAGCTAAGGAGCATTGGTGTATATAAGCAGCCACATGTTCAGGCGGTAAGGATCAGGATGCATAGAACACAGGACAGAACCACAAGTGGATGTGACCCCAAATATCCAATGCTAATGTTCTAGACCCCATGTCTCAAAGGTTCCACAGTTTCACAAAACAGTACCAACAACATGTGGGGGAAATGAGCATTTAAATCATAGCAACCCTCCCCACATCAGAAGGACACACAGAAGACAAGTAAGCATTCAACAAACTCCTCATCCTTACCTGTTACCTGAGAAACACAGTAAAGGTGATACTGAGATACAACTCCGTACCTCCTAAAATGGCCAAGGGTAGAATAGGTAAGACCAGATGTTGGTAAGAATGCAGAGCAATCAGAATTCTTTTAATGCTGCTAGGAATGCAAAAGGATGCAGTCATTTTGGAAAAAATATTTCCCCTACACTTGTACATTCTTGCCTACAGCAATCTAAGAAATGCAACCTTGTCCATTAAGGTTTGCCCCAAAGAGTTGAAAATTATGTCCACTAAAAGATGCACATTGTTACTTGCATTTTTGTTAATCTTTGCCAAGTCATTAAGACAACAAAGGTCTATATCCTATATGAATGCATCTCTTTTGACTTTTACTGAAGCAGCCTCACAAAAAGACAGTTAACATGATTTCTTTCTGAGTACACATGCTTTATGCCCAAAACAGATCAGAAGTCATCTAAAAGAAGGAACAACTACTTTCTCTCTGTTACCCAAAGTTTACGTGCAAAAGAAAGTCATTTATACATCAGTGCATGGTAAAACGCACTTGTTGACCTGCTCAGCCACAGGAGCTATATACATATGGCATTGAGTACTATCTTGGAGAAGAGAAGGATTTCCCATTATTACAGTCAACTTAACTGAGGACAGGAATTGACAGCATACCGCAACATCATTTTTAATCACCTACAGCTTTTTGTTAACAACAGATCTTCAAGCCAAATATATTAAATTTTCAAGAACAAAAATGAAAGATTAATTTGTCAACAGTACAACACATAATTTTCTGCAGGTTCCTGTCTCTTCCTTTTTTTTCTCCATCTTTATTAAATTGGGTATTTCTTATTTACATTTCGATTGTTATTGCCTTTCCCGGTTTCCAGGCAAACTGCCCCTAACCCCTAACCCTCCCTCCTCCCCATCCTCCTCCCATTACCGCCCTCCCCCCAATAATCCCATTCACTGGGGGTTCAGTCTTGGCAGGACAAAGGGCTTCCCCTTTCACTGGTGCTCTTACTAGGCTATTCATTGCTACCTATGCAGTTGGAGCCCAGGGTCAGTCCATGTATATAGTCTTTGGGTAGTGGCTTAGTCCATGGAAGCTCTGGTTGGTTGGCATTGTTGTTCATATGGGGGTCTCAAGCCTCTTCAAGCTCTTTCAGTTCTTTCTCTGATTCCTTCAACGGGAGTCCCGTTCTCACTTCAGTGGTTTGCTGCTGGCATTCGCCTATGTATTTGGTTTATTCTGGCTGTGTCTCTCAGAAGAGATCTACATCTGGTTCCTGTCAGCCTGCACTTCTTTGCTTCATCCATCTTATCTAGTTTGGTGGCTGTAGAACCCAGGTGACAATACAAATAAATGTTAAAGGACCATACTCCAAATTTCAATGAAGTAGAGCAACATTACCCTTCCAAAAAGATCTATCTGCTGTGGGTACATTTCATGTAGTTTTGAAAGAGAAAACTGTTCAGTTTCTTCAGAAGTAGAGAAAATTGAAGCTAGAAAGAATGTCTTAGACATCATCTGGTCCACTACTACTATCTATGGTGACTTAAAAGAAATGTCCCCTATAGTCTCATGCATTTGACACTTGATGCCCAGTTGTTGGTGCCATGGGGTGAGGCTTAGGAGGTTCAGCCTTATTTGGGGAAGTATACCACTAGAGGTGGCTTTTTCTTGCTTGCTTGTTTTGTGCACAGCATTCAAGATGTGAGCACTCAGCTTCCTGTGACTGCCACCATGGTTTCACTATGCCTTCAATTACTGTAACTCTCTGGATCTGTAAGGGCAAGTAAAGTTTGTCTTCTGTAAGTCTCCTTGGGTGAAATGTCCTAGCACAGTAATAGAAAGATAACTAATACACTTTTCTTGGAACAGGACAACCTTGTATTTATTATTGATTACTTCTGCTATTTGCAATCTGCTACAGACCAATACTTTTGTAAAACTGAATTGCTACAAAATGAAATGATTAAAGCATAAAACTTCCATGAGTTGCACTGTTTGCTGGAATCCCCAGATGTAGCTATCCTGGCAAATTGCTTTAAATTATTTCAGTTGCCCTCTCCATTACTCCACTTATTATGGAAGAGATTAATGGAAGTTCATTACTAGCTCACCAAACACAATGAAGCCTGATACCATCATCTCATTTTACAGATGAGCAGAGAGACCCAACAATCTTTGATTTATTTTGTGCTCTATGTACCAAGCATTGATCTAGACTCTTCAAAACACTGCTTCTTTCAGTCTTGAAAATTCCTTTTCAGTAAACAGTCTCTTATGTTATAGACCAAGAAATATAATCTCATAAAATATCATACTTCTGTCAGTGCAATAATATACCTGAGAATAATTACGAATCTTTATTTTGGCCCTATGTAATTATTATAATAACACTTGCATTGTATAAAGGTTATTGTTTTACCCAATCACAAGTATATTGAAAGTAAAAAAGACTCCAGAGTTACCCATCTTGCTTTGATTTTGATCATTTTATAGGCGCAAAGGAAGGGGGAGGAGGAAGGGGAGAAGATAAGGGAGGGAGGTAGAGAGGAAAGGGAAGAGGAGAAGGAGAGGGAAAAGTAGACAGAGAGATAGAGCGAGTGAATATGAATATAAATATAAATGCTGATACAAGAAGAAACAATTGATATTGGTCTAGAGCAAACCTGGATAGAGTAAGTAAGGACCAGCTGTCTGAACTCAACAACACAGACATCCTTCCCAACCTTCATTGCTAGGTTGACATTTTACTTTTCCTCTGTCACTAGCAAATCAATAGGAATTGAAAGGTATGGGAAGTTTTGTCAGTTCCTGGACACATCCGTAGCAGGAAATATTTATTAGACATTATATCTCATGTGGAAAGTAGTACATTTATCTTAAAAAGTAAATCCAAATCCAAAACTTGAAACAGTACTGTGGTTTTAGGTGTAAAGGGTCTCTGAAGTAAGGATGTCATCTTCTCTCATGTTAGAGACAAATTTATGTTCTACCTCTTTGTCTAGGTAACAACAGCAAACAGGGCACCAGGGTATCCAGACTACTCTAGGGAAACATTCTTGCAATGTCTAGTTAATTGCCTTAAATCACTGTTTTATTACTCTATGGAGACTAAACCTATGTCTGCCTAGTAGATGGTAAATAATGAGTACAATCATCTATTATTAATAACCATCTATTAATTTTTAAACCCAGTGAACTCTAAGTCAATATTTTTCTTGAAGTCATGAGTTCAGTTAATTAAATATGTTTAAAAGGACATTCTGTTGTCTTTATTCATGAATTCAAATGCAAAATAAAGCGCTTTCTAGCAGGGCTTACAACTTTAATGCTGAATATTAAAGACCTTTCAAAAGCCCTTTGTTTTTAGTACTGATATTACTTTGAAATGAACATCTCATGGGATTTTATATTTTTGTAATATAACTTTTGCCTTGTATTTCTTCTGGTATCTACTTTAGTTACTGGGTACTGTCTCTGGATAACAGACAAAAGTAATACATTATTTCTAATCAAGAAGACTTAGTCATTCTGTCAATATTTATTAGGGTTTGAGATACATAAGTCCATTTGACTTGGAAAAACATTATTTTTTTATCTTGAATTGACATCATATGGCAAAATTTATTCATTATTTGTGAACTGAAGAAGTACAGTGGTCTTGAACACAGCCGGTGATGACAGGTTAGCAAAGAGAGAATCAATACATAGATGGGAATTGTAGGACAGGAGTTCTAAGACCATCCCGGCAGGAAGTGTGCTGAGTTGAGTAGAAGCAAAGCAGAATACTGGGGACATTAAAGCCCTTGCTGGTTTGTGTTAAGGATGCCAGAGAGGCTGCAGATGATCCCAAAGTCTAATGCTCAAGTTACATGGTTATTTGTTTCGGACACCCAAGTGAACAGAGTCTTCACTCTCTTCCCCGTCTCCTAGCAGGCAAAGCTGCCCAGAATCGCTGTGCCAGGCTCCCTGAGAGCAAATGTAACAAAGATCAGAGAAAAGAACAAAATACATGCCAGTATATTTTAAGAGTTGTCAGACAGGAGGAAGAAAAGGTTCACTTTGCATATGCAAGTGTCAAAATAGAAATCCAGACATCCTGTGGAGAGTTTCAAGCTGTAGATCCTACTGTAACACATAAGGAAACCTTTGCACAATTGAGGCAAATAACAAACGAGTAGTACAACAGGTCCTGTACCCCGAGGTGTTAGCACGGACTACAGGGAAGTTAGGGACAGTAGCAAATTCACAGATATTTCCAGGCTTCATCTCACTAAGTGCAAACATTGTAGATGATCACATGAATTAAAGCAGCAGGGTTCATAGGTTTCCTCTGACTCTAGGGGCAGAGAATTGGTTTTATTTTCCAAAGTGATTATAAAAATTCGTATTAGTTATCATATGGCAAAGCTTTTCAATGCAGATATAATAACTTGATAAACAATTTTCAAAACTGTATCTAATCCAAACTTTGCCGTATCCGGAGGGCTCTGTAAGAGCAGAATCTGGTTAATGCAGCATGTCACAGGCAGCCTTATGTTCACACAAGCTGCTGCAGTGCTTTTATGAGTGACCTTAACATGGCCAGATAAGTCAGCAAGGCAACATATACTTCAAGCTTAGTGCAATAAAAATGATCATTCAGATAATGCTCCTTTCAGATTGAAAGAATAAAAAATATTAATTTTTGGACTTGACATTTTTATTGCTAAAACCAATAAGCAAAGAAACATTTGTCTAATATAGGTCTTTATCAGTAAGCTTCCTGTTGCCTTTAAAAATTCTACCATCACTCCTAGGCTGAGCAAATATCCACAGCTTGGTGTTTTACTTTTGTAGGTAATAATGAAAGGGAAACATGAGGAGGGTAGCCACAGGAGTCACAGACTGTTCATTTTGTTCCTTCTGTCTTTATACATAGCTTTTGGAAGTTTATCTTTTGCAAATAACAGTTTGTAGAATGATTTCATTTCAGATATGACTTTTTGGTCTGTTGTGGGATTTTTTTTATTCACATAAGTTAAAAATGGATAGTGGACCAAAGCCAGGCATGTATCCATAGTCCTCAGTTATAATCCTAGTATTTGAGAGTCTAAGGCACAAGGAACTGGCATGAATTCAAGGTCAGTTTGGGCTACATAATGGGTATTAAAGTGTGAGACTCTGCCTCATATAAAAAGGATGAAGGAAGGAAAGAAGGAAGGAAAGAATAAGTGTGGGAAGCAAATACCCTCAATACTGGTTTTGCTAAAGACTCCTCACAGCTTAGATAGAAAGGCAGATACTTAAGAAGCTGCAAGTTTTCCTTCTGGGCTACTTGACCTTTGATAAGCTGCTGAACTTCTGTAAATCTTCAAAACTTTCTCTGATAACAGAATTAAATGTATACTTCCTCCAGTTCTGTTTTTAGATGAAAGAACATAGTAAACAAAGGGAACTTGATTGACACACAACTTCACATAGCAATAAGATATTCATGCACATGAATGTTTGTTTTTATTTGATTATTACTAAAATAATAAAGAGACTCCCAGTTTTAGACTTCCACACTGCATGGAGGAAGGTGGACCGGGTCACGTTTATTCTTCAGCATATCAGTGATTATATAGTCAGGCTGAGGCTCAAATGAAACCACTTGGTACTCCGTTAAAATTTGTCTTTTACAGACTCTTAGTACAGTCCCACTATCCTGTTACATGTTATGTCTTCCAAGATTTTAACACTTTTTCTTCACAGAGCCAATCCTACGCCTATGATTTTATTTGAAACAACAACAACAACAAAAACAACAAGACCTCTATCGGAATGAGTGAGTGAGGGGACCACGGGGAAGACTCCGACATGGAAGACAGGTGGTATTAAGCTGTAAAAACTAGAATCAACAGCATATTTGCTCCTCACATTTACATGTAAGTGCTCACTTCAGTACACTCATCAGGCTGCTCACTCCACTACACAAAGTAATGTGTAACCTCGTGGAGGTCACACAAGGAGGACCAATGAAGACAAAGGTCACACAACGAGGTTCCAGCACCACAGAATGACTTTGCGTCACATAGTGATGGAGGAATAGGAATCATTCACACCAGTGTTTCGTTCCACTCTGAAAGGTCTCCAGAGTATCATGTGCTCAGCGTCTCTCTGCTCATCTACCTCCAAAGTAATTTGGTGGGGCTATGACATGGATCAGTTATAGTTTGCCTGCATAGTAGTGTGTGTAAAGTTTTGAACAGGAGGGAGGGAGAGAGAGAGAGAGAGAAAAGAGAAGACTGTTTAATTAGAAATAAACACTAAGAATAAACAGAGTGTGAACACAAAGTCATCAGGAACCATCCCTGCCTAGAAAGTGGATATGCTGTGTCCAGGAGACAGCCTGGTCCTGTCACCACCTATCCCACCATGGTGGGTTGCACCCCTTAAGAATAAAATAAACTCTTAGAGCCCAAATAAACTCTTCTACCTTAACTTACTTTTGTCACAGTACTGTATTATAGCCAAAGGAAACATATATCTAAGTAAGACAGCATCCAGAGGATTTCCCATGCTTTGACCATTTCTCCAGGGTAGGAGAATCTCAGGGTGCATCAACATTTGGACTAAATAAAGGACCTATGCAAATGAATTATAGTTGTTTACCATAGCGCATGCGCACGCGCGCGCGCGCGCACACACACACACACACACACACACACACACACACACACACACACCAGGAAAGACAATAGAAGGTTTTCCCCCCATGGTTAGAAAATTTCCATGTGAAATCCTAGCTCATTTGGGATAGGTAGTTTAATTCATAAGGTTTCAATGTGTAAAGTCTAAGGGAAGGGCAAAATCTGTGGTCCCTTGGCAGACTCATTCTGAAGATGAAATGGATAAGCTACATGGAAAACAGCCATGAGTTTCCCAGCATTATTCTACACATTCAGTAAATGCCTATGATTATTAATTTTATGTTGTTGCTTATATTGCTAATTGCAATTATGAGCTGGCATTCTTACAGTGACCTAAAAATGCCAACTTCATACATCTCCCAGTCCCTCAGAATTTCCAAATTCATCCTGTGGCCACATGCAGAACTTCTGCAAAGGAGTTCAGGACTCTTGGGAATGTTCAAGAAATCTCCATAGGTATGAAGACATATATGAAGCACAGAAAACTGCAGGACAGATGGCAGCAGAAAATAAGCTTTGCATTTTCATTCCTCCCGGGGCTAAGGGAATGAGGTCAGACAGTTCAGACATTGCTCAACTGGCAGCAGAAATGGGCCAGAGTTCCCACCACCCCAAGTTTCATGCTTTCCATCACATGCATCAACAACTCCTATCATGTCCTAGGGTAGACTACATTCAGCCAGCATCTTAGAACATAGTAGGTTTTTAGTTATGTGAATTTGCCCAGAAATAGGCCAATTATCAGTGTTGAGAACATACTTAATACAGGCTAAGCTAAGCTATGATGTTCTCTGGATTAGGAAGTTACTTTAAAATGAATTTTGATTTAGGATATTCCTGGATTATGATAGATTTATTGGTACATGTGATGGTTAATTTGTTGTTGTTGTTGTTGTTATTGTTGAAATAACCTATAACCATATCAGAAGAATATTTATAAGTCATTAGCTATATCACGTTGACCTGTGGGCATATATGGGAGAGTGTCTTGATTGTTAATTGATGCAGGAAGACTCAGCCTATGGTGCATAGCACTATTCCTGAAGTGATGGGTCCCAAACCATTAAGACAAAAGAAAGTTAAATAAAATCAAGAAAGGATGTATTTGTTCTATTTATTCTATGTATATGATGTGACTAGTATGTGAGGTCCTGCTTTGATTTCCCCAAAATGATGAACTGTAACTTCAAGTTCTAAGCCAAATGTTTCTTCTTCCCCTTGGGTATTTTTATGTCACAGTATTTGTTGGCGTACCAGAAATAAAAGCAAGACAGTAATAACCCCATCAGGGAACCTCTACCTGGATCAGTCTCCTTGATGTGGAAAGTAAGACATAAAATCTAGAATTAGAAAGAGAAAAGAAAAGAGAAGATACAGCTAACTCGATCATTCTTGCCAGGAGATTAGCGGGCAGTCAATTGAAAAGATTGCTTGGAACAGAGACAGAGAGACAGAAAAGCAGACAGACAGACCGACAAATAGGCAGGCAGGAAGGCAGAGGAAGGAGATGCCACAGGATACTGTCGTGTACAGAAGCTCAGGTGTGTATGGAGTCTCTGAGAGGAAAAATGACCATTTATGATCTAAGATCTTTTTGAATGCCTTTTCATATCAAGACTTACAGTGAAGTTAAAGTTTTCTTCCTTGTGAGACAGGAGTACAAAGGAGGCTCCAACATCATCTGAATACAATAGGAGCACTGTAAATACAGGGGCAGATTTGTTAGTCTTTAGGTGGTAGCCTGTCCTAAGGCAAATGACTCTGACCACAGCAGTACTAAGCAAGAGCAGACAAGGCTCAAGGTGCACATGTGATTAGCACCCTCTCCTCTAAAGGGCCTGAGAGGGGACCTTAGAAAGGAGAAGGGTGATATCAATTACACAAGTTGGCATCTCCTACTCTTGGAACACATGGCAAAGGTAGAAAATACCATTGCATTGTACTTTTTTGCACAAAGCTACTTGAGCCTGCTTCCTGAGGGCTGTGCACATCTCCTGCTTTTCCTCCCAAGCATCATCCCTTTGGGCAAAGGTTCATTTCACATTCTTGCAGTTTTGACCCTAACCTCTCCAAGAAGTCCTCAGCCTGCCTGTATGAGGTGCCCCCTTCTCCACCTCTAGCTCTTCTCAATCTCTTTCTCATCTTCCAAACATCTGTTTATTTGGTTATTAAATACTTTTCATTGCATATAAAAAAGTGCTGCTGTAAAAGGTATCATTACTTTATACACTCCTAATGAAGTTGTATATTGCTAATTATAACATTTTATTTATTTCTATCAGTTTGAATTGTGATTTAGTCAAAGAGTTCTTGTAGACTCAGGTAGTAATTTCACCATATGTCAATGCAATGTACATCTAAGGGGAAAATAGCAGTAATATGTTTCTCTGTTCTGCAATAAAACATGAAATTATAGTCAATTGCCTCAAAAACAAGTATCAACTTCATTAATATAAAATTTGTGTATCAGTGTTCTGATGATTCTGTCTTCTTTGTATAAATAGCTTTTGGTTTTAACATTGAGCTGCAGTATAATCTTCATAAAAACACTTGAAATGACAAACTCAACGTTTGTGATGCTAACAATGCTCCTCTTTGAACACATTTAGACAAAAGCAGGAAACAGCTGCTCTGTCTCTCCTCTTCTGCTGCCTGGCAAGCAGTGAGGATGACACCTTTAACAGCAAGCAGCATCTGGCTTAAAATTAGCAAAAAATGCCATAATGTGTGCCACTTAGAATCAATGAGTTAAGCCAGCAATTCTATGCTTGCCTGCACACCCCCTCGAGCATTACCATATAAAAATCTGTAGGAACTGGGACATTGCCTAATATCTCAAGAACTGAGACCATAGTATGTTCTCAAAGAAAGCTGTTCTCAGACTGACCTGAGCTTGCCCTACAGCTGTTCTTTACTATCCAGAGTAGTGTGAGATGTGACAATTCTAAGTGAAACTCTGCTGTTAACTTCCAACAAGTGGCTGTTCTGATCTAGAAATTGTGCCTTGAAGGTTGGCTGCCAATCTCTATAGAGATGTTGTCTCTATGTTTTCCTTTAAATATCGTAGACGACAATGAACTGTGAAAACCCAACATGCTTGGCAATCTGTTCTGGGATGAGATAACCTCTAGGCTAAAATTCTCATTTGCAGAAGTTTGGCAGAGCAGAGATAAAGCTGACAGTCCCTCACAACAGATGTTCAGATGTCTTTGCTGGAAAAGCCTAGTTAAAAGCCATGGTGTCCTCATGAAGCTCGGGTCTAGAGGCATAAAACCAGGTGACATAGTAAGCATGCCAAGAGAGGGGGAAATGTCAGCAATCTATCTAGCTTCAGGTAAGACCTTCATCTTTATATCCAGCGATATGAAGTGGAAGTTAATCAGCCTTAGTTAGTCTGTTGCTGCTTTTTCATTCAATGTTCTCTGTTTTCCTTTCACAGAGAGCTTGGTAAAACTGCCCTTAACAAAATTGTATATAACAGATTTCTAATAAAAGCCAACTAAATACATGGATTTTTCCAAAATTTCTGCCCAGATAGCAGAGAGTTTTCATGTACATGCCAGATAAATTTCAGACATAATTGTGAGATTTTTCTTTCCCTTTGTTTCTTGACACCACATCCACTCTGGTGTCTCCATCAGCTTTATCTCCACTCTGCCAGGAATCTACAAATGCGAATTTCAGTCAAGTAGTTATCCCATCTCAGAGCAAAGCAGCAAGCGCCCCATTTTCTTATAGTTCAATGTCATCTAAGGTATGTAAGGGAAGCACCAGGGCCATGTCTTGGTGTCAAGATTAGAAGAGATCATTTCTTTCACTGGAGGCAGTCAGTCTTCAAGACACAGCTGTTAGATCAGGACAGCCATCTGTGGAGTTGTTCAAGAAATTTCATTCACAGGTGCTGCCTCCTCTTCTCTGCTCTGGAGGGCAGAAGTCTCACTTTAAGAGGGAAGGAGGAAATATTTCCTAAATAATTGTTTTTTAGTAGCTACTGTGTTCTAGGTTGCCAGTAAGTCTTGACGGGATGCTAATGATGCCCTAACCCCCTTCCTACTCAAAGACCTTAGGTTGTCTCCTTGCAGTTCATTCTGCAAGTCCTTTCCCTCAAATTCCCTGTTCACCACGATGTCTTCCTTGCTTCACTGCTTGCTTTGTCTTCTCAGTTCTCCCCTGCTGCTGTATTAGAGAACATGAGTGAAACACGGTGATAGAATGGTCTACAAGGAGACTAGCTTAGATGTGCTAGTTAATAAAGAAATTACATTTCTTTATTTAAACTTTCATTTAGTGTGTATTGGAATGTGTGTGTGTGTTCACAGGTATGGATGTTTATAGGTCAGAGGTCAACTAAAACTGTTTTTCTCAATCATCCTCTAGCTCATTGTTTTAAAAAGATTTTTTTAAAAAAAATCATGTGTGAGTGTGCATATGTTTATGCCATGTTCATGTATGTGCAGAGAGAGAATGCCATGTACCTGCAAGGAGAGAGAGAGAGAGAGAGAGAGAGAGAGAGAGAGAGAGAGAGAGAGAGAGAGACAGAGAGACAGAGAGACAGAGAGACAGAGAGACAGAGAGACAGAGAGACAGAGAGACAGAGACAGGGAGAAAGCCATGTACATGTAGTGCTCCCAGAAAAGAAGGCATTGGATCCTGCAGCTGAAGTCACAGACAGCTGTGAGCCATCTATCATGGTTGCTGAGGATCAAAATCTGGAAGAAGAGCAGTTGCTGAGTCTTACATCCATCTCCACCCTGGCCAGCACTTTGTCTTTTGAGACAGGGTCTCTCACTGCACCCAGAGCTCACCAATTGACTAGTTATGCTGGACAGAGAACACTGGAGACCCACCCATTTCCAGAGACTCTGAACTAATGTTACCACACCTGGATTTTTATTAAGGTTTATTTATTTTATTCTGATTTTCATACATGTGTGTGTGACTATGTGTCATGTTCATGTGTGTAAGCAGCTGCCCCTGGAGGCCAGAAGACTGTTCAATCCTCTGAAACTGGAGTTCCTGGATGTTGTAAGCTCCCAGAAATGGCTTTTGAAGCTGGTCCAGGACTCCATTTCAACCCTTTAGGCTGTATTTGTGTATCACCAAGCCTCTTTTCTTTCCTTAAGTTTGTCACTAGTCTTACACAGCATTGCAAAAGCACAGTCAGCTACTTCCTCCCCACTTCTAAACTTCCTTCTCCATGATATCCTAGAAACTAATAGAGGAGCAGTCTGACTGCCTAGTGGTGACTGTATCTGTCAGTATAAGATAGGCTATGCTGTTTGCAGTTACTCGGCAGTTCCCTATCCCTGGCTGCTGATTGCTTTCCTGTAATTTAAAACTGTTTGGGTGACCTATTTATACCTTTACTGGGGACATCCCAGGCTGCTTTAATAGAGTAAGAGGCATATGGAAAGACCATAGTAGCTCTTATCTAAGACTGGAATTGATAACTTTCTCTTCCACAATTTTCCACTAGCTAGAGCTACTTATGAAGATGAAACAAATGTATTTCATAAGGCGCTGCAGAGTTTACATGAGGAAGACCCAATGACAGGTTGCGTGATGTAAGACCCAATCCAGTGCGTTACCAGATTCAGAGGGCTGATATTCTGTTATGATAATTATGATTCTGGGACTTGTTATACATTTGTATTGCCTTTAAAGGATCCACTTGAGATCATTTAATTCCCAAATAAAAGACACAGAAAATGTTAGATGTAAGCTTAAAACACTAGAGCTGGGCAGATATCCATCCTCTATGTTATTTTGTCTATTTCCCTGTGGTGATCACCATGATATCACTTGCCATGTTCTTCCTGAGCCACCCCTACTCCATCAGGCCAGCCCTCACTGCCAGTGCTCATGATCCACCTGCCCTATGGTTCCTTCTTCCTTCCTCTTCCTCTCCTTGTGATCCCTGCCTCAGATACGAAGCCTGATACCATTGCTCTGCCCAGCTCAGGCTGAAGGCATCTTTTTTAAACAATCAGAGATAATGTACTGGAGCAAGGTTTACACAACAAAAGCCTGCATCCCTGAGATTTTACTTGTTTTGGGTCACCCAGGTCTTAGAATACTGTATTTAGCATTTGACTATGCAGCAACACTAGACCAACCCCCTACAATCACCACTTTTCTGCCCTGCCTGCCTTTGCCCCCTCCAAGCCTACTTCTGGCCTTTTGCAAGCCTATCTATTCGCTTCACCCAGGTGTCCTTTCATACATCACTCACTTATCACTCCTGTCTGTACTCTAGTCACTGTCACAGCTCAATTTTAATGTTAGTTTTAATTTTCCATAGCACTTTTAGCTTGTAGAAACCATCCCTGTCATTCAATAGCATTTTTACTTCTCTTCATCCAAAACGGTGGCTCCATAGATGTTTGAACTTTGTCTCCATTGGCCACAAGTGTATATCGATGGCCTAATACAATACATGTTAACATAGTAAGCGTTCAAGTATATTCTCATTAAAGAGGAAGATTAAGTGACTGTCAGCATCTAATAAGGTAGAAGCCAACAATGGCATACTCCAGTTTTGGTTAATATTTGGTTATACTTTTGGGAAATCATAAGTAACATGTAATGAAACAGGAAGTATGGTGATTTCACCAAGATTGCAGCACAATTTTCTTAGGTAATAAAATCAATGCGATTCTTAAAAACTAGGGAACATTTTGGGGTTAACATTTTTATGAACTTGTTTTAAAAGTCATAGAGCTTAGCAGTTTAAAAACCCTTTATATTTCCAGATTATATGTGGTGTAATAACAGCAAAGACACCCAAAGATAACTTCTGACTACATCGGCATAAGTGAACACAATCAGGTGTCAAATGATGTTTGTGAGGACTGCTTCATCTGTCTTAGTTTAGGTTTTATTGCTGTGAACAGACACCATGACCAATGTAAGCTTTATAAAAGACAACATTTAATTGGGGCTGGCTTACAGGTTCAGACGTTCAATACATTATCATCAAGGCAGGAGCATGACAGCATCGCAGCATTCAGGCAGACATGGTGCAGGAGGAGCTGAGTTCTACATCTTCACCCGAAGGAAGCCAGGAACAGAGTCCATGATTTTATTAGCATGTTTTACTATGTGCATCTGTGTTCGGATTCGCAATGACATATCAGTCCTTGAGTTGAACAACAGTTGTAAGCATTAGAATTCATTGTGATGCTACTAATTGTTATACAATATCCCAGGTGAGCTGAGAACAAATGCGGGAGTATTCTTCCTACAATTTTAAAACCATAACATCAAAGGCCTACTGCAGCAATCAAAAATGTTTGCATGCTATTTTCTATCTTCTTTTTCTTTCTAAAATTTTTTCACAACATAAGATGGTCTGCATCTAAGGAACAGCTTTGTTCTGAAGTATAGCTCAGTTCTAGAATTTGTTTCTTGTTCCAGTAAACTTTCAAATAGAAGTGGTCTACTTTTATGTCTTTATTTTAAAAACAAATTTGAGGCCCAACTTGAGTATTAAATTGCTTAATTCAACCTAACAAGTGTGTGTCTTCGTCAATGTCTGGAGTCTGAGGTCAGAAAACCCATTGCTTTCTGAGCAGAATATCCATGGACATAAAGCAAACAAATGGACCACCATGTCTGTTCTATTAGTAATTAGGCTGGCAATCACATTTGGATGAATCGATATCTTAAAACAGGACAATAACAAGGAGAAAATAATCCTTAATAAATGATAACTAATCCAACAGTGGGTAATATACACAGTGAGAGGTGCTGTAGAGAACCAGGTGCAAAGTCTGGGCCAGCCAATGCTGGAACATTTAGCTCTATTTTACAAATATCTGGAAGGAACAGCTGCCTAGGGAAAGAGTAGTTCGAAAGGAAAAGTATATATGAATGTCCAGAGTGAAACAGAACATGTTATTTTCCAAAAATGCCAAGTGACTGGCTAAAACCAAAGCTCAAAATATATATCTATGAAAAGCCTGGTCCACAAACCACGGGAGGAGTTGAAAAGAGCCAGGTCTTTGGACCTATCGACCATATCATTTGGTGAAATTGGAAATTTTTAAAAGGAGTAGTCCGTCTGCTCTGTGTCTCATCTACTTGGTAACGGTGCTGAAATCATAGGCCAGGTAAATGGATTACCGTAAGAGGTAAGAGTGCCATTCACACTGAGAGCTACCACCAACTTGTAAACATTAGGGTGAGTTTAGTTTCTATTCAACAAATTGAGGTGCCTGAAAAGAATCATGAGATATCTATAGTGGATATGAAATGTAGTGGTCTGAATTCAAGATACTGGTCACAACAAGAAGTAGAGATGGGGAGACTATGAAATCAGATCCCAACAGCTACTGGAACATAGACCCTTAGCTCTTCAGAGTTCAGGTCAAGGATTCACAGAGAAAAGAATGCTGCAGTTGGAGTCTGAAAGGAGGATGAGAGTGACTCCAGGTGATGTGAGACCTGGAGGATATTGCAAGCATGTGGGTTCCACAACATTGACTCTGCAAACCTGAGCTTGGGAATCTGGAAAGGGTGGATATCATAGACCATGAAGCCACTTTGGCATTCAATCCCCAGAGACTGGAGTGGGCAAAATAATTAAAGCCATGTGACTTCATGATCTAGTTACTGTGTTACATAGGCTATAAATGTCAACAGGCATTTCTATATCACATCTGCAACTTCTTATCATGTGAGGCAGATGCCATGAATGGCATTACCTTCCTTTCTTCACAAAACCCAAAAGTCATTATCTCTAGTATAATGTCTATGTTTGAAAAATAAGAAATTGTCATGTGTGGAAAAAAGAACAAAGCAAATTCTAATTAAAGAAAAAAGATGCATAGTCTGTCTTAGGGTTTCTATTACTCTGAAGAGACACCTTGACCAAGGCAGTTCTTCTAAAGGACAACATTTATTGGCACTGGCTTACATACTCAGAGGTCCAGTCCATTATCATCAAGGCAGGAGCAGGGCAGCTTCCAGGTAGGCATGGTGAAGGAGGAGCTGAGAGTTCTGCATCTTCATTTTGTTCCAACCTGGAGAACACCTGGAGAACACCTGACTCTTCCACACTGGGTGGAGCCTCAAAGCTTCAAACCTCCATAAAGACACACTTCCTCCAACAGGGTCAATCTCCTAACAGTACCACCTATGGGCCAATCAACAACCACACCGTCCTTTGGCAATGGGCACTTGAGTCTATGAAGGGATTGAATAGATGAATATTCTTAATAATGAAAGGTTTGGGCTCATGATTGCTTTCTAAAAAATACAAATATATTAATTTCAAAAATAAATATTTTATAAATGAAGTCATGAAGTCAGAATAAGATTCAGATTGAATGTAACTTTTAACAGCCATCCTCTTTCCCATAGTAAAAAGAAAAAGACTTGGTTATGCTGCATTGTTTCCATCTCTCTTTCCTTTACCAGTTTCTCCCTGCCCCCACTCCAATTTCTCATTCCATTTATGTTTCACTGAAATAAAAATATACAGAATGTTCCTTTATGATTAAGATGTAATCACTTGGGCAAACTCCATAAAAATACCTGAAGTCCTATTTTACAATTCTATATCACAGAATTTGAAATAAGGAAGGTCTTGAATAAGTCAGTACCTTCACTCTGTATATTACAGTCTCTCACTCAGAAAACACACAGACATGGTACCATACTACAGAATGTGCCAGAAGTCAACTGACTCCTCAGTAGCTTAACTTGAATAACAACCTATTAACAATGTGTATATCTTCTAATACAACATCCATAAAACATTAGTAGTAGAGTCAATTTTTATTTGAGGTATTAATTTCAAGAATTATAAAAAGCTTCTATATACCTGTGTCGAGTTGTTCCCAAAGGTATGTCTTGCAAAGAGATTGCATAATATCATAACTGTGATATTATGAATATCAAAGTTAGTATGTACATTTTAATATTTATCTGTTTAGACCACCAGTAAAACAAAAGAAGATCCTTAAATACTGGCTGATATCATAAATGAACTAAATACTCTAGCACTCTCCTGAGGACAAAGCAATGTTAGTGAGAGAGTCACTTCTTGCCCTTTATATCAACATACATTCTAGAGAAAGGAATGGAGAATTAAACAAATAAGCAAGCAAGCAAACAAAATAGATTACAGTAAATACTTGTACACACACGTGCGCGCACGCACACACACACACACACACACACACACACAGACACACACAAATTTTATGGGAACTGGACTAAATTGCAAAATCCTGAGATCAAAATATATCTACAGGGAGATGACTTCTCAGTGTTACTTTTAGAATGAAATAAATTAGGGATTGTGATGGTTACACTTGACTGTCAAGATGAAGATCTAGAATCAATTAAATGACAATTCTTGACAAGTCTGTGAAAGTGTTTTGAGAAAGGGCTCACTGAGCAGGGAAGGTCTTCCCCCAGCCATACCCTCCAACAGAAATCTAAAGTGTAGTGAGGTCTGAGATACAGAGAGGCCTAGTGGGTAGAGTTGTCTGTGGCATACAGAGGCCTCTGGCATAGAAATACCTCTGGCATAGAAAGGTCAGAGGTATGGAGAAGTCTGAGATACAGAGAAATCAGAGGTAGAGAGTGGCTAGAGGTAAATAGATGACTATGGTACAGAGAGGTCTAAGGTATGGAAAAGTCAGAGGTAGAGAGAGGCCAGAGGTAAACAGATAGTGCAGTGCAGAGAGGTCTGAGGTATAGACAGATTCAAGGTGTTGGGAGGCCTGCAGTAGAGAAATGATGTGGGCTGACTAGGCAAGTCTTACTATCTTTCTCCACCACTGACGTGGTTTCTCCTATTGTTGTTACTCTCTGCTGACATTGACTCTAACTTCTGCAGCCTTTCAATGTAAATCGAATACAAATGACTACAGGAATGTTCTAGACCTTCAGTTCTTGACTGGGACATCTTAGATCCTATCGTATGGACAGAGCAGCTTCAATGTTTTCAGACCACCCTGTAGTATGTCTGGCAATCTAAGAAATCCACTTTGTCATATATGGCTACATCCTACCAGTTCTGTTCTCTAGACAACCTGCTTAACACAGAGTTATGTGACAAAATTTATTATTAGCATAAGGAAAATGACATTGCACAAAAACACTGAATTCCATGTGTTGTATTTGATAAAGAAAGTCAAGAGTATAGAAATCACCCCACTGCCACAGGTTATCTTATTAGTAAGATCACTTCTTGACTTCCATAAAACAAATTCTATAAAAAAAATTCTATTGTATCTAAAGTTATTCGGTAGCTACGCACCTGTTGGGGCTTTCCTTTGAATAGATGTATGGATTTCTCTGTTTGGAAGCCTGTCTGTTCCTTTCCTCACAGCAGGATCTCTTAACTGCCAGGTAAGGATTCCTTAATCACTCTTACCTGGTACCTCACACAGCATGCAAGCTGATTTTCAGACACGTACTCCAATAACTTCCTTAGTCCACCCTCATATAGGGGGCAAGCTGCCCCTCTGAAGAGAAATGCTTCATTGTAGTTGTTGTCACACAACCAAAAAAGCCTACCTGGCACCAGAAAAGTGAGCTCGTCCTCCACATCCATGACCTGTGTTTCATACTTTCCTTACAACCTGGTCAAATGGGCTAATGTATGCATATGTTTGT